>NC_039364.1:253646862-253746004 GCF_003573695.1 Papaver somniferum
CACTCTGAGTTGGTACTATGAGCTGGCTTGGTGATTTGGATATATGTATTCGACGTATCAGTTTAAGTGAGGGTACATTATTTATATGTCCCTACTTTTGACACTCAATAAATATATCCTTATACAACAATAAATATGTCCCTACTTTTTAATAACCTTATCCATTTAGAATTATATTACCTTAATACCCTCACCCCTATAATATTTTTCTTTATTTCAAAATGGAACAACTGTATTCCTCTACCACTTCAGCACCACCACTAGCACCACCACCACCAACATTCAACTACCATTCCACCATCACCGTTCAACAACCACCACCTATCAACCGCCACCACCACTAATATTCCACCACCACTCCTTCACCACCACCAGTCCTCCACCACCACTAGTCCGTCGCCGCCACCCACTAGTCCTCCGTCGCCACCACCACCGCCACCATCGCCGCCGCCGCTGGTTCAGATATTTTTGTATCATCAACAGTAGTTCATCCAAATAAAAATAGAACCAACAGTAGAAGTTGATCCAATTTAGGGGATCAACAACGGTAGTTGATCCAAAAAAAAAGAATCAACAGTAGGAGTTGATCCATGTCAATGGAGTGAACTTGGCGTGAGTCGAACACGAGTCAGTCATGCTACCATTGCACCACAAGTTCAACATTGGAAGAAATTTACATGATTTAAACTACAAGCATGATTATACTTATCCACGGAAATATTGCCAACAATAGGAGTTGAAAGGATCAACAACAGTAGTCAATCCCATAAAAAATTGGGTCAACAACAGAAGTTGATCCCATAAATGGGATCAACAACTCCAGTTAATCCCATAAAAAATTGGGTCCACAACAGGAGTTGATCCCGTAAATGGGATGAACAACAGGAGTTGATCTCGTAAAAACATATAAACAACAACAATTGATCATCACCTGTAGCGTCATAAACAACAACAACTTCAAGACCAAACTCTCCATCTGAAGCTAAACACAAATCTGACTCCAAAACCCTCTGTAATCTTCTCATCTCCTATAGAAACCATCAAAACCCATCTATAATCAGTCAACATCATCTTCTCAGTTTCTAATCTAGTACCTCCACCAATAGCAGCACCCATCCTTGTTGCTATGTCAAGTTGATTGGTATTAAAGATTATATCTACCTATTTTCAAAATTGATTTTCAAACCATCTCATTTATTTTCCAGATCTGAAAAATTAAAAACATAATCATAAATCTGAATCTCAACTCTAAAAGATGAAATCGAAAACCAGAAAAATAAACCGATCTCCGAATCTGGTTTCGAAAATCAATTTTTACCCTACGAAGATGAAGAAAAATTATAATAAGTTAAAAATCAGTTGATACAAAACATATTAACGATAATAGATCTGTTGATAGTGGTGGCGGAGGTAACGAAGGTGTTGGTGCTGGTTTTGGTAGAGGCAGTCGAGATGAAGATGGTGGCGGGGGTGATGCAGATGGTGGTGGGAGGAAAGATGGAGTGTTTTTCTATTTTGTAGGTTTTGTAAATTAAAGAAGAAGGAACGATGATGGAAGGGTAAAAGAGGAGTCATAGTATTTATGTTTTTATTTTTTAAATTTCAATTTTGCCATCAGGGATATTTGTGAAGTCTGTTAGGGATATTTGTGAAGGCCCATCAGAAGGAGGGACAATAATTCAATTTCCACTTTAAGTGAGAGAAACAAATATAAAAGTTTTCTTTACTTTACCAACCCCTATGAGATTCCTTTTCTTCCTTACTTCTTCTCTTGTTTCACTGCTCAAATTCAAATCCAAGGATAACAGATCTTTAGGCTAAGTTCTCAACTGAGTCAGTCAGTTGATGACCAAGTTAATAGCTCTGGTCTTTAAGCTAAGTTCTCGTTCCTTTAGATGAAGTTGTTAGTCAGTTTTTGATTCAGCTTAAAACTCTGTAACAGCTAAGCACCATCTCTTTAATATTAATAAGACTCAAATCTCCACAGGTTAGGTGTGGAAGATATTCACCTAAACTCTGAGTTCTAAGTTGGTATCATCCATTCGATCCAACCCACGCTCAACCTATCTTCTCAATAGAAGCAAATACAAATCAACTTCGTCAAGTCCAGATCCACCACCTAGTTAGCCTAAAACTCACAGAAACAAACTATCTTCTTTGGAAAACTCAATTCAAACCAATTCTAAAAGGTTATGGACTCACATGGTTCGTTGATGGGACACATGTGAAACCCCCACGAACATTACCTGATACAGAAGCAATCAATCCAGCTTTCACGCTATATGAAGAACAAGATTCTCTTCTTGTAGGCTGGTTGAATTCGACACTATCAGAAGATGCTCTTGGCAAAGTTAGTGGCTTGGAAACATCAAAAGAAGTCTGGGATACACTAGAGAGGCACTTTGCACCAAAAACAAAGGCACATCAAATGCATCTGAAGAAACAATTGCATACCCTAGATAAAGGTAACAAAACTTTAAAATCATTTTTTAATGAAGCTAAGAGTTTGTTTGATCAGCTTGCAGCATCTGGATATGTTGTTTATGATGATGAGATGAAGAAATCCATCTGGAATGGGTTGAATCAAACTTATGACCCTATTGTCGATGCCTTGGGTACAATTGAATAGATGGATATGGAAACATTCTATGCACATCTTCTCACATTTGATATCTGTCTAGAACAACAACTTTCCTTATTGCAGCAACCAATAGCAAATGGTGTTGAGCTTCATCCAGCAAACCTTCTCAAAGAAGATTCAACAATCAAAGTAGAGGTCCGTACCAACCAAACAACAACCAGTTCAATCGATGAAATCAACCACCTCAGTGATCCTTTAATCATGAAGAACAAGGACCATGTCAGATTTGCAAGAAACGAAATCATACAGCTGACAGGTGTTGGTTTCACTACGAAAAGAGCAACAACAATCAGCAAAGGAAACCAACAGCATACATTGCCATACCTGGTGGTCCACATTAGAGCGAAATTTCCATACATGATGAATTGAGTTATCAATCCTTTCACTTGGATGAATTGAATTAACAAGCTTCCCGTGTGCTATTCGGTGGTCCACTTAGCTTAAATCTGTTCCGAGCTAGTTCGAGGATATCTTCGAGTAGCTCCTCCTGAGATCCGTTCAAGAATGTGATCATGTTGATGTACTTGTCTTCTTGTGGTAGTTCTACCATCTTCTTTGAAGTTTCATCAATGCTGGTAGGTGGTAGCTACACATACTCCATGAGTTTGCCATCGTCTGTAAGTCGCTGAATTATGTTCCTTAGATGGTAACATGCGTCATTTGTATGTGCATAGTACTGGTGATATGTGTTATTGATTTTAGATAACCAAAATTAATGATTAAATGAAACCCAGTTATATCCGCAAGCGCACAGGCCAATAGTAATATAGATAGCAAATGCGGTTCATTCCCACAGGGAGTGTGAAATACTCTACCAACTAATACCAAAAATTAAATAATCAACAAGATAATGTTTTAAGGATTTTTAGAAATTCGGAACAAAATGAAACAATAAATAATTTTAACGAAAAAACAGAATGATAAAAGGTTGCTAGGATTTTCGGTTTCCACCAATTAATTATGCAAACTATACTAATCTTTAAAAATCTATTCCATGCATTTTCAAATATTGTTTCTCCGCTCTAGTTTTCTTCGCTTCATGAGTAGTGATTCTAAAGCATTACCTATCTATCCTTGCATACCACGTCTATGGATTTAACCGAAGCACGAAATATCAATTCAAAAGCATAAATAATCAAGAAAATCACATGAACAATAAAATACCAAGCTATATGAATAAAAACTACTAGTCATTTAAATCATTATTGAGCATATAAATGTAGAGTTTACACAACTAAATTGGTTTCTACCCAAACCCTAACATAACTCTAGCTAGACATGGCTTTCTCAAAAATCATAAACATATTAAAATCAAAATTTAGCTAAAGAAAAACGAAGAATCGAAAACAAAACTCCAAAATCCTTCTCCTGTTTCTCTTCCAGCTCTGTGGCCGGGCGCCCCCTAGTATATTTTGAAACAACACATAAATATAGCTCACAAATGAATTCACGTTTTTCTTCTTCGTCGCCACATCACCTCCCAATATAAGTCTGCCACATGTCATGAAAATATAAATTCACCCAATGATGTTGTGCCGCATGTCATAATATGACGAGACATTGTAAAGTATCACCGAATCTCCACTTTCCATAGTATATGAATTTCATTTAGAAAGCATGATATTTTCTTGCATGTGCTGGGTCCCACCTTAACTTTTTCTTCATTTGCACGTGGTCATGGAGGTGATATTCTTCCATTCTTATGCTAACAATAATAAAGTCACTCTTGACCAATCTTAGGTGGCATTAGTGTGCTGACATCGACTCGCTTCACCATTAAGTCTCGCATTTTGATGTTTATTCGCTGGATGATCGAATTCACTTGTACTTTCTGCAAAAGCACTAAAATAGTGTCATTAGTCAAAATATTGAGTCCTAGCTAATATAAAATGTAGCACTTTCGTGCTTATCAACACCCCCACACTTATATTTTGCTAGTCCTCGAGCAAAACAAAGAATTGACCCGCTACACAGCTGGTCATATGAATATAGAGACCCGCTACACAGCTGGTCATATCATTTTTTTTCTTGTTTTTTTAGACCCGCTACACAGCTGGTCAAATAAAAAGATAAAGAGAGAGAGACCCGCTACACAGCTGGTCATAGAAAATACCATACAAAAGACCCGCTACACAGCTGGTCATGACCCTAAAAACCATAACGATAATAATATTTTTTTTAAGACCCGCTACACAGCTGATCATTTTTTTTAGACCCGCTACACAGCTGGTCATAATTTTTTTTTTTAAATCAGCGGAAATAACTTTTATGGCTGATATTGGTTCCAGTTGAGCAAAATAGGGCACACGAACATATGTTGGCTCAAATGGAGCAATAATATCATGACTCATAGACCCGTTATCATCTAAAACAGTTTCATTATCAATATCGTCAAGACAAAAAAATTCTGAACTTAATGGCTTAAAGGTCATGGTCGAAACTTTCTCGACTGATAGAACTAGTCGAGACTCGAACAAAACTAGAGGTTCTAGTTTGGATTTCCATTTATTAGTGTCTAACAGCTGTGTGGAGTCTAACAAGTCATTGACTTCACAAATAACACTATCGTCATCAAAATCATACCCAAAATGAGCTAAGCAAACCTCTAATGGATCTCCCAAGTGGCTCTTGCAAATATTTTGCGAGTGCATACTTTCTTTTCGCCCGCACTTCAGACTAAAGTACCTAAAAAAAATCAAACAAACTGCGTAAAAAGAACTAAAAGAACAATAAAAATAAATTATTTACAAAAATTAAAAATAAGCTATATACAATGATATCAACTAGCGAGTATTTTGATACCACTTCCCGGCAACGGCGCCAAAAACTTGGTAGGTTCGGAAACCCACAATAAAATACTGCAAGTGCACAGTGTCTAACTAATTGAACAATGGCAAGTACAGGTCGTTCCCACGAGGAGTGTGAAATACTCTACCAACTAATACCAAAAACTAAGTAATCGTAAAATGATGTTTTTGAGAGTTTTCAGAAATTCGGACAAAATGAAATAATAAATAACAAAGACGTAACAAAAATGAGAAAGGGTTGTTAGGGTTTTCGATTTCCACCAATTCAATCATATAAAACTCTACTAATCTCTATTTATCACTCAAGACAAATTTTGAAATCAATCTCATGTCCCGGAAGATGTTATATTAAATTCTAAAATATAGTTTCTCCGTTGTAACTTCCTTCGCTTCGTATGTAGCGATCCTAAAGCATTACCTATCTATCCTTGCATACCTCGTCTAGGGATTTAACCGAAGCAAGAAATATCAATTCAAAAGCATAAATAATCAAGAAAATCACATGAACAATAAAATACCAAGCTATATGAAGAAAAACTACTAGTCATTTAAATCATTATTGAGCATATAAATGTAGAGTTTACACAATTAAATTGGTTTCTACCCAAACCCTAATATAACTCTAGCTAGACATGGCTTTCTCAAAAACCGTAAACATATTAAAATCAAACTTTAGCTAAAGAAAAACGAAGAATCGAAAACAAAACTCCAAAATCCTTCTCCTGTTTCTCTTCCAGCTCTGTGGTCGGGCGCCCCCTAGTATATTTTGAAACAACACATAAATATAGCTCACAAATGAATTCACGTTTTTCTTCTTCGTCGCCACATCACCTCCCAATAGAAGTCTGCCACATGTCATGAAAATATAAATTCACCCAATGATGTTGTGCCGCATGTCATAATATGTCGAGACATTGTAAAGTATCACCGAATATCCACTTTCCATAGTATATGAATTTCATTTAGAAAGCATGATATTTTCTTGCATGTGATGGGTCCTACCTTAACTTTTTCTTCATTTGCACGTGGTCATGGAGGTGATATTCTTCTATTCTTATGCTAACAATAATAAAGTCACTCTTGACCAATCTTAGGTGGCATTAGTGTGCTGACATCGACTCGCTTCACCATTAAGTCTCACATTTTGATGTTTATTCGCTGGATTATCGAATTCACTTGTACTTTCTGCAAAAGCACTAAAATAGTGTCACTAGTCAAAATATTGAGTCCTAGCTAATATAAATATGGGTATAAAATGTAGCACTTTCGTGCTTATCAATATGCACAGCACTCCTTAGACTCCTTCGTTTTATCTGGATGTTTTCCCCTAGTGTTAGGGTATGGAAAGTCCGGCTTCGCTCCTTCCTTTTTCAGGATGTGAGAGAAGGTTGTGTTGAGATTCGTAGACCTTATCTGCAAAGTCATCCTTGCCTTATCCTCTGCCTTTGCCGTCTCCATAATTCGATCTTTTGTCCCTGGAGTTGATTCTGCCCCCAACTTCGTTTTGCCTCTTGGGTTGCTCCGGAATTGGTTCCAGAGAGTTGGTTCGTTGCGGAGTAGCTGTTGCTTTGGTTTGTGCTCTGGGATTGTCTTTATGGATCTCTTTAAGTTTGATGTAACGGTCTTGAACGACTCGAAGCTTCCCTTCAGAATCAAGGGTCCGATTGTGGAGCTCCACGAAGATAGCTGATGTCCTATCAAGGCCATACTTATAGAAATTAATGGTAATTTCTGGATTGACTTTGCCAATTGCTTGACATGTTTTCTACCACCTGTCTGTGTATCGCATCAATGTTTCCCGGGGTCCGATAGCTAAGGCAAATATCCTATCTAACCTTGTCTTCGTAGTCTTGTTGTACATGTACGTCTCCAAGAACATGGTTGACAATTGCTCAAACGAGTCAATTGAATTTGATGGTAGGTTGTCATACCATGCTAGTGCTGATCATGTTAGGCTGGCGAGAAAGTATCTACAAAGTACTACCTCATCTCTTTACTAATGGGCAAGGACACGACTGTAGTATCGTTGGTGAGCTGCGGGATCTGAGGTACCATTGTACGCCTGGAACGTAGGTACCGGGCATTTCGCAGAGATGGGTTCCCTTAAAATGCTATGAGACAACGGAGATGTTGTTGCTTCTTAAAGTACTTCCTATAATCTTGTGCCTGCGTGGCCGGTCTTTAAACCTTGGATTTCTTTTCGCATCTTTTCCATTTGCTCCATGACCATCCCCACGTTGTGGGCATCTCTGGATAATGTATCAACGAAATAAGATTGAGAGGGCTTGTACGAAGGATCTGTCTCGTTTGGATTGTGCCTTGTTTTCGTTGCTCCTCCTCGTGGGTGAACCCTTGGTGGGTTGAGACCACCCCTTTGGTACCCGAAGATAGCTCCTCGATCACGCCTCTTTAAGAGAGGGTGAGTTTGGGAACCTTCGATCTGTACTTCAGCAAATCTTTCAGGTTCTGGTTCTCTTGAGCCATCATGTGCATCGCGTCCTCATGCTTCTTGTTGCGCAATAGCATAGCTACCACATGCACTACCATTTGTTTTTCATTGTGAACTCCTCCACCCTGAGGAGTACTGTCAGCCAGGTCTTCAGAGTCTTCCACTTGTTCTTCTATTACTGGAGCGTCAGGATTGATCTGAACAAGTGTTAGGTTTCCCAACCCTCGTCTGTTAGGAGCTACGGTTCTGGGTAAGCCTACGTTAGCTGCTGGAGGCTGCGTAACATGAGCAGTCTCCAGTAACGGCATGGCTTAAGGTGGTTGCATCCCAGATGTTTGACCCATCCCCTCAGCAGGAATAGGTGGTCGGTTGGCTGTCGTTGTTCTTGGTATCTCGCTTTGCCCGTCCTTTATTTCAGTTCTTTGATTTGAACGTGATGGGTTTTGTGACCTCCTTCTGGTAACAGCAGGTCTTGAACTTGATGGTAGCATCACTTGGTTTCTGCATACCTTCGGCTTTGTCCTGAAAACACAGAGTAAGATGACAAGGTCTTGTTGTTTTTGGGCCTTCGTTAAAGTAGCAATTAATGCTCTGACACAGAAGACGGCTAAGCATCTTTTTAGAAAACTATCCAAAAGAGGTTTGAAAAGATGGGTATTTAATTTTAAATGACACCTGTCGTGAAAAAGCGACAATAAATGTTCACAAGGGTCGAAAAAGGTGTCAGATCCTTAAAGAGTTGAAGCTAGTAAATGCTTTTTAAGGTTTGTTCTCCTTAAACTTTCACTGAGATTCCTTAGTGTTCAAAGATACTCATATCCAAAGGATACTTTGTCAGAAAACGCTCTTCCTTGTAAGAACAAAAGTTTAACGTTTTTTGAACATGTATGAGAAAAAACTTTGTAGATCTGCAATAGTGCAAGTCTTTTGAGGCTAAGAACCCAAAGAACTTACGTGAAAGATGAACGTATCACTAAGAAGTGAGATCCATCCTTTTTATACTAAGATCTCTTTTTCAAAAGAAAGATTTGTAAAAACGAAAATGATAATAATAACTCAGACTTACGGAACCTGTATTCTAGCGCCAAATTGTGACTACTATTTTTTCCATAGTCTACGTAATGTATACAGCTCAGAGAATCCAATACTAAATAATAATTATATCTCAGTTGAACTGATATGGTTAAGTAATAAAAGGTACTCAAGATAAAGACAATAATAACGAATAATACTGAGGTAATACAAATGCTACTAAGTTATCAAGAGACACAAGAGATTACGTGGTTCGACTTTCGTCTATGTCCAGGGGTAATGAGTGATTGTTTGTATTAAGTGTCGTTGTTACAAATATCTTAAATGCTTCCCAATAGAGAGAACTCAAGCTATAGTAAATACTTAAGTTCTAAACATTAAAGAGGTATAAGCTTAAGACTAGATCTTCATTCCTTCGGGTATTGAATTCCCTTATTTGTTGGTGGAGTTTGGTATTTGTAGCCCCATATGCTCCAGAAACATGTTCGTTGTCTTTGGGTCCATCGTATCCTGATGTATCTTCCGTACAAATGGTACCTTCATTCGCCGCGCGCTTTCTCCAGTCGAGATCTACCACCTCATCTGACTCACGTTCCCTCGTGAACTTCCCAACCTTAGTACAGGTTGTACCTTCGTTCACCGCATGCCTTCGCTAGTCAGACAATGCCATCTCACTTTCTTCCACGCGCTTTGACCAAACGTGTAGGTAGGGCTCGCGGCATTAAATGTTGATTAGATATGCCATCTACTTCTGTCCCTTTATGCTATGATCTACTTTACCATCTGAGTCGTCGAGGTATCCTTCCTCGAGATGAGGTAAAGTAAATCAAGAAGGGATATGCTACTTCTCAGATACCCGTGTATCGCCAGAGCTATTTCGTTAACTTGCACACGACCGCCAGATACGTAACACGCGCCCAAGAGAATATTGGTATTCACAAGTTGTTACCAAACAGATTTGTTGGTCCATTACTGTTTGGAATACGATCCAAAGGAATTGTTACAGTGTGTGCACTCGTTGAAGTCGGAAGTGCAGGGATACTGAGGAAACTAAGTGAACTAGGGGTAGTTGCTTGGTCTCAACTATACGAAGTTGGTGTAGATTTTGTATATCGGCTTAATTCTGAGAGTATTCAATTTTGGACTAGGTCTCGGGGATTTTCTGCATTTGCTGTTTTCCTCGTTAACAAAATCTTGTTGTGTGATTTACTTTTATTTTCCGCCATTATATTTGTTTATATAATTTAAAGTAAATTACACAAAGTTAACTCCGCATATACTTGATAGTGATCCTATAGAGTTTGGTTAAGTCCGAACCTATTATCAAGTGTCATACTTCGTTGTTGTATTGTCTCGATCTCGCATCCATAGACGACCACACGAAGTGTGAACCGATTTGTTGTATTGTCTCGACTCAGTCCATAGACAATCACTTTCGGTAGAGGACTTATAGGTGGATAAATAAAAGATTGTGGTGTATTTGGGTACCCTCGTCTTTTCAATGGAGGCAAGTGGGGGTCGAACCCACATGGAGCGGTGGAAAGTACTGTAATCAATATCTCTAATAAACTAACCAGAAACAATATTTTTGAATTTTTTAGAATTAAAAACGAAATAATAAAATTAAACTAAAAACAACGAGAGAGAATCAGTAACCAGGGTTTATAATATCCACCACTATTTCTATTGAATTACTGAAATGAAACATAATTCATGAATATTTGTTATTGTTCGTACTATCGACATCACCTATTATATTTATTAAAGTCGCAAATATCACTGGGACATCCTAAGCATGGCACATCAAAGACTAAACCAAAGCATGCACCATCAAATTGCATTAGCGAGAAATTTATACGAAACTAAATACAGGTTCACAAATAATACCTGGCTATTCTAAACATTACCCCATCAAAGGATTTAACCCAAGCATGGAATATCAAATAAGTAGACAAATGTATTTGCGTTCCTAAAAATTATGCGCATAGGTTATACAAAACCGGTGAAGCAGCAACACATATCATCATTAAATCAATAAACAAAAATCAAGAACTAAGTTATTCAATTCATAATAGATTTTTGCTCAATTTTATTCAATTCAAAATAGCCTAAAACTTCATGTGGTTTCAACAATGAACCCTAGTTACAACAAATCTAGTATCACATGATTATGGGTTTCTTAAAACGGGTCGTGAGTTAAAACCCCAAAGATGTCACTATCCATCCACAAAAAACCCATCAAAACAAAAGTAACGCAAAAACCCCAAATAATATGAATATTTGGGGTTTTTGTATCAATATCCACCACTACCATCACCAACCACCACCACCATATCCACCATCAATATATACCAGCACTACCATCACCAACCACTACGATCACCAACCACCACCACCGTATCCACCATCAACTACCACTATTAGCAACCAACACCACATCCACGAACAAATACTAGCACTACCATCAACATAAAAAACACCACCACCAACCAACACCACCACTAACCAGAAACAGTACCACCAGAATTTGGTTTCATCATAAACTTACTGTTTCATTATTAAAATCTTTGGTTTCATAATAAAAAAATAGGTAAAAATAAGATGAAACCAAATTTTGTTTGGGGTTTTTATATCAATTTTCAAAATTTTGAGGTTTTTGTATCACTTTTGTTTAATATGGAGTTCTAATGTATCCCAACATTTGAATGGAGTTTTTGTACACCAAATTTAGTCACCTTGGTGTTTTACTACTAGTTCTGTTCTTAAAACCCATACAAAATAAATAAACAAGAAAGAAGAGATTAACCGGGGTTTTCGTCTTTCTCTCTTATTTTCAGCTCCCGAATCAGCTTCGCGCAATCCAAGACCTTCCTCTCGTCCACCCTCCTTTTTCATCGATAGAGCCCCCAAACTCGTCTTAAATACCCTTTTGTTTGGAATCTCTTTACGTTATACTCCTTCTGTTTCTTGAAAAGTATTACTTTCATTTTTTTTTCATTTTAGCCTAAAAATAAGCCAAATTGAAAAAGTGAAAGTAACATTTTCCTAGAAACGGAAGTAGTATAAAAGATACCTTGCTCAATCAGATGCCAGAATGTCACCATCCGTGATAATAGAATAGTGTTATACTACTAATATAATAAATGTGTTGTAGGGCTTACAACCCATGGGTGTGCGCCCAAAACAGATGTCTTTTGGTTTCCCCATCTCCATGTATATATATGTATTATATCCATGTAACCTAAGAACTATTATCAATAGAAATCCTTCTCTTCCATGCCTCTTTGCTTTTCCGTATGATTATACTACAAAACGTTATCGAGCACGAGCTCTAACCCTGCGATAATGGATTTTGATATTATTTTTTTTGGGTTGCTATCAAATACGTTGGAGTCATTGGAATCAATGGAATCGTCATCGTCTAATCAGATAAGTTGGATCCATTTTCTCCTATATATATATATTTTTTTATATATGTATTTTGGCATATACATTGGGTATATTAAATCTGCGATTATAATTGATTTAATCAGGATTAGGGATTGTTTTGATTAATAATTTGTAATTGGGAATTATTTGTTTTGATTATTATTTTGTAATCAGGTACTAATCAAAATAATTAGAGTTATTATTTTAGTACTACATAGCTAGGTTATAATCTCGTTTATTTGTTGGGATTTGTGCTTGCGGATTTAGTTTAGGTCGGTGGGAAATATTGGGACAAAACTTTGTCTGTTCGCGTGAAAGAGATGAAGAAACAGAGGAAAAGTTCACCCGACCTAGACCAATTCAGTCCAGCCAGCCCAGCCCGGTCCATCCAATCCGGCCCGGTCCGGTCCACCAACCCGGTTTGGTCGAGCCAATTCGGTCCGACCTGTTCCGGTCCATCCCATTCCGACCCAACCCGGTTCACCCCCAATCCGGTCCTATTCCAGTTTGTGTCCTGTTCCGGCTTTGGTTTTGGCGCGTGCACGACTAAGTTTGTTCCGGTTCTGTGTATGTACGGTGGGAACCAAATTTTGAGGTATGTAACTGTAACGCGAGTTTTTTTGGTATGCTAGGCTTATTTATTCGGTAGGCTTATTTATTTGTTTTCAGAATATGCGTGGTTTTTTTTATTTTTGTCTTAAAATAAGTCAAAAGCATATAAACGGTCAATTTAGATTATTTTTATTGATCTAAATCATTAAGAATTTTGGTCTTAATGCTATTTGTTCTCTTGAATATGATATTGGCTATAGTTGAATGGTGTATTTTGTTTAATTGGTTGTACCAACTCAATTCCAATGTATTTTTCTGGGGTTTAGAAGTACTTGTGCACCATTATTATGTACTTGATATTTTCTTCCCAAATTTGAAATGTTCCGTGGGATGCAATCCACTGGCTCGACTATTAAGAGTCGGTATTTTCAAAAGATATGTTGCAAATAAAATCACATGTATTCCAAATTTTGTGGAAGAACTCACAAAAGGTGAAATGAGTCAGAAAGTTTCCATTTCTCTACTTCATCTATGATACTAACGAACCAGTACATGTGTAGTGAGATTCTCTTGGCTTTTTGAGATAATGAATATTCTGAAATTAAGCTAAATGTAGAGAAATTGAAAATGGAAAGAGTCCTGAAGTAATGAGGGTTAGATTTACCGACTCATATAAAGCATGTGAAAAGGGACATGTATATCATGAGACAAAAATATTTTTTTTCTCAGCAGTAATGACACCAAAGTATAGGTATCAATTGAACATTGAACATGGGATCGACTAAGATGTAATTCTAGCTCCCATCATAATAAAAGAGTTGGAAATGCACCTGGGCATAGGTGTTGGTATATACAATGTAATGTGTATGTGTATCATAGTAACAACCAATTTTCACATCAACTTTAATGGCAACAAGAACTTTTCCTGGCTAATTCCCTATCTTATCGAGCGCAACACTGCTCATTTTTTTTTGTCAAGATAGAACAAATACGTCGCAAAATCTCTAAATGTACCAAGAGATAATAACACCTTGTTAAATTTCCAAGTAACCCGTGCAAAGGGATATCATGCGGAACATCAAAATGATGAGAATGTAACTGATTGCATCTTTTATAGTCTCTAATATATTTGGAAGGAAATATATTTTAGAGAAACTAATGAGTCAATCTAGTGCAATGTAATTCACTATAATATTTGGATTATTGAATCCATATTGACTCTGAAGATGAAATATTGGAAACTGACTCATACAGGCTTTGGGTATAACCATAAAGAAACTTTGGTTGTGACATGATGATTCTTTTGAAAGAACTCATACAAATATCATTTTATTTGAGTGAACAAAAATGGGAAAAAGATTGACAGCATGCAAAGTGACGGCATATCTCTGAATAAGTGTTTTCTAAATTACTAGATACACAACCCCCTTCCCATTATGCTTTTAGGTAAGAAAGCATATCACTCATTTTTACAAAGTCTTCAATAAAACATGATCGAGTCCATCCTAAGATGCAAATGGTAAAATTTCCATATTACAAAGAAAACAAGGTGAAATTTAGAAAAATATTCATGCAGAATACGGACCATTAAAGTGACTGATGGATCTGGTGAATGTTTTGACATTTTGGACTAGTTATAGTTCCCAAGAAATTTGCATTTGAAAACTCCTAGCACATATTACACAATGCGAAGTGCAAAAGCTAACCACCCTTGTTAATGCTAGAGAATTTACATCAAAAGGACTTGATGAATATTGCATATTTAATAGGATCAATATAGAGCATCTTATACCCAATGGTCTCAAGAGGCTACAATAAAAGGTTACAGATGGTGTCTAAGGAATAGGTTATGCGTACCGACCTACCTTTTATTGCTTTGGGGATATGCAATATTACGCGCATCTTTACTTAATTTGTTTTATAACCCAATATTAGTCAACCTTTTTTGCGTACCAGTTGGTAACTGAATTTAAGCCTGACATTTGTGTTATTACGCATTTTTGGTTGCACTATATATGTGCCATTACGAGTCCACATCGTACTATGATGGGTCACGAAAATGATTAAGTAACTTTTTTGGATATTTACTCTCAACAATTATCTGCATTTTAAAACCTTTGGCAGGAGGTCTCTTACTGCTAGATTTGCAGGTTATCACTTTAATGAGCAGTCTTCCCGTCATTAGGGGAAGATAAGAAAAAGTATTTTCTAAGGGAACGACATGAGTTTTCATGGTGCGTTCCCATTGTGTCTCATATTAATTATTGTACTCCATAAATGTAAATGTGAAGTGACAAAGAATAATCAATTTTCAGAATGTACACTGATGTCGCTAAAGTGACAAGATCACACATACCAGCTGCAAATATTCCTGCAAGGTTAGAAATCCTCAGTATGGGGTACACCATAGACTAAGGTGTTGCAACTAAACTTGGTGGAAGTGTAGTTGAGGTCGTGGCTCCATAAAGGAAGATGGAGAGACCACCAGGTTCGATCAATGCTCACCTAGAAAGGAAGTAGATGAGTAAGGCACAACCTAATTTGTATCATTAATGAAATCATCTCATTTGATTGTCTCTGACTATGTCCATGAATCAATAATGGAGGACACTTCGAAGTTTAATGATTCTAGAGAACAATGAAATCCTGACGGATTATGAGAATGCACATGAGTCAATGGAAGGATCATGCGTGCACAGTGATGATATAATCCATAAATAGTTTCTCTAAAAGTAGAGCACAATGAGATCGAACCATGCTTTATTTTGATTAATTTCAAATAAATAGCATATTTGGGCTACACAATCCAGGTAGAACTTAGTTCTTTGGCAAATATACGGGTATCTGGTGTGGTAGTGCTAACCAACCAAGTGTAAAGCCTATTGGACATACATAATTAATTTGTCATAAAACATAATGAGAAGAAAGTAGTCTTAAAGTACAAAGACTCTCCTTGTGGCGCGAGGTTTCTCACAAAACCCTGGAATTGTTCTCTTGTAATGAACGTTATAGAGTTATGCTACCTAGTTAGCTTGGTAATTTCAAAAGGACTTGAAATGCAGCATATGTATGTGGTTGTTACGTATGTCTGAAAGAATCAAGAGATAGAAGATATTTACAAAAGTACTTGATAGACTTTTGTTGCCCAAATCAAATGACTCTAAACCACAGAGTGCGTTTACAATTAGATAGAACGCTCACTTATAGATTCAAGCAATCAGACGGATGTGGTATACCCATCTAAGTGGCTATTTGATTTGGAGGGGATAGACAAGTAAGTTATTTTCCTTGCGTATTCATAAGAAAGTTCCTGATTTGGAATTGTAGCTATTTATGTTAATGGTACAGACATGATGTGTACTCTTGATGTGATAAGAGACAAGCTATTTAAAATCCGAATTTGAGATGAAAAATCTAGGGAAAGCTCGATCAAATACTGAGCTTGTGGTATATTATTCCACCAGTTTGCATATGTCTGATGTTGTCAGGAAATTTAACAAAGACATGCATCCTGATAGCACTCCCATGATTGGTCGAGTTTCAAATGTAAGTAAGTAACCATCTCGTCCAAAGGAATATGACGAAGATGTGTTGGGAGATGAAATTCCCATATCTAAGTACAATAGACGCATTATTGTACTTAGTATAATAATGTACTCTTTAAATTTTACATCCTCAGGGAACTTGTTAGCTATATATAGCTCCCCGCCAACACAACGTCATTGGAATGGTATAGTGAATGTAATCATGTACTTAAAAGTAACCATTGACATAAATTTGTTCTATCCCTACAAAGACATTAAAAGGAATGCTAATGAAAGTGCAATCCAAAAGTTGTTTATTATGAAGGAACAATAATCTCTTCTCCAACGAAAGTAATCAGAGGGAGATATGGTAGATTATTTTCTAAGTCATTATCAATATTCAGTTTCGAAAAATACATGCCTAAAGGAACTGTCTGGAACAACTCTGAAAGTAATCAGGGGGAGATGCCGACATCAGGGGGAGGATCCAAGGATATGATGTCGACATATTTTACTTCAAAATTGAAGCTGTGTTGTACTCTTTTTCCCTTCGACCGAGAATAGTTTTTCCCAAAGCGTTTTATTACTCGACAAGGTTTTTAGCGAGACAACACTTAAAGCATCAAGTATTTGAACGTTGAAGACATAAAGATCGTGTTGATATTACTGAAAATATCTGAATCAAAGAAATGAAACGCGATAGTCTGTTAAGCAACGTAACTTTCAGAATCAACAACAAGGTCTTATAAACATTCAAGTCACCAAAGTACAATGTGATAAACTCCTTTTGACTGCATTAGACTAATGAAAATTGTCTGACATCAGGGGAAGCATCTAATGGTGTGTTGAACTATTTTCCTTCACCGAGGTTATTTTCTCCCACATGGTTTTGTTACTCGGCAAGGTTTTTAATGAGACAACAACAAACACCGGAAATGTAATTTCCCAACTAAGGCTATTGTCTTTCCCACGAGGACTTTCTGCCTTAAGAGTTGTGAAGCAACTAGTCAACTTCAACGGAGCAAAGTGATCAACTGCAACGAATCACCTTTACTTACATCCGTCACGTTGTACTCTTTTCCTTCCGTCAAGGTTTTGTCCCACTGGATTTTCCTTGTCAAGGTTTTGAGACAACATATTTCAGTCCAACTATGTTCTAAGTTTGCTTAATATTGTACTCTTTTTCTTCAGTTAAGGTTTTGTCCCTCTGGTTTTTCCTGACGAAGTTTTGACGAGACAATTAACTTAGACTCGTCGATCTTTGATGATCGTATTGCATGTGATGAACTACATGTAAAGTACGAGATAACATGTGAAGTACTACATGTGAAGAGCGGTACCAAGGTTTTGTCCCACTGGGTTTTTCCTTGTCAAAGTTTAAATGAGGCAATTGATTTCGGCGCAAGTCATCAAGAAGAGGACGACATTTGAAGAACTATATTCGAAGCACTTTATATGAAGCACTGCATACAGAGTTCTATTGAACCGCACAAGGGGGAGTGTTGTAGGGCTTACAGCCCATGGGTGTGCGGCCCAAAACAGATGTCTTTTGGTTTTCCCATCTCCATATATATACATGTATTATATCCATGTAACCTAAGAACTATTATCAATAGAAATCCTTACCTTGCCTCTTTGCTTTTCCGTAAGATTATACTACAAAAAAAAAAATGTGATTATCCAGGTATGGTAAGAGATCTTCATTTAGCTTCCGCATGCGTCACTTAACATGTACTAATGCACTATCTTAACATGAATAG
Organism: Papaver somniferum; assembly: GCF_003573695.1. Lineage (NCBI taxonomy): Eukaryota > Viridiplantae > Streptophyta > Magnoliopsida > Ranunculales > Papaveraceae > Papaver > Papaver somniferum. Next base: position 253,665,057 of record NC_039364.1, read on the forward strand.
GATATGTCCACATTCATTTTTTTTGTCAAACTTCCAAATTTTTGTTTTCATTTACATGTCACTGACCTTCTGAGACCTTTTTCTTCTTCTCGTGAGCAACTCCATCTGATGCGACGACGGCTCAACCATACCAATTCAACCACGTACAACACCATTCTCTATTCATTCAGAACCATCTTCCACCAGTTCGATTTGCCGAAACAATATTTCCAAATTTGCATCCATTCCACTCGAATTACAGCTCACCCCGGCAACAAACCAGTGACCATCTCAGTTTCGTCCCTGTAATCCTTGGGATATATGTCCATCACTGCCATCTCCTCAGGTCCTCGATCTCATTAAGCTCACAACCCCGGACTCCATTGTTGTTGCCATAATTGCTGTTAAGACTTGAAAACAATCACCACTGCCACCATCGAGCTGCATCACCAACTGGATATCTTCATCCACTGTTTGCCATAGCTCAAATACCCATTAAATCAAACGCAACTCAGGTAATACACCTCCAGTCCACCATTAAATTCACTCGTCTCAGCACCACCAGTTCTCAACGCCACTCTCCGGACCAAACAACATACACCCCTTCTTCATTTTTCACGTTCCTCTTTAAACTGATCTTGAACACCACTTGCAACCAATTCAAATCAGCTAATAGTCAATTCATCTCAAAACCCATTTAATCATCACCAGCAACCAACTCCATTCGATAGCCACCAACACCGACTTACAAATAGAACCCATTCATTCTTCCTTTGTCTGAACGGCAGAAAATTCAGATCAAAGATGACCCAAATCTTCACAACTGTTGCAATTCCAGGCATCTCGTAGTACCAACTACCACCAGCATAAACACCAACCATCTGAGACCCCAGTTTTAATCGATACCAAACTCCCAATTCCTGTTGCTATTAGTGTTGATTGTGGACGAATCTAGATGAGCTGACCGAGACGAAGAAAATGATGCATCCATGAATGACTTGATTCTATTACCTCTATGTGTGTTCTCGTCAGCTGTATCTCCACCAACAAACCCATAAAATTGATTATAGCTGTTGCTCCACAAACCCATCTTCAGTTCACAATAATGGAACCTCAATTGTGTTCTTGAATCTCTAATTGATCCACACAACCATTGTTATTGCTGTTCAACTCTCCTTCAAAACCAGTCTTCACTTTTCACGCATCTCTGGTTACCCAACAAACTCAGTTCTTGCAAAGAAGATCCCAAATTAAATTCCACCGTTTGCCGTTCAAACCCTTCTCTGATTCTCGAGACTTTCTTCTTGTCGAAAAAAATGAGTTGCATAGATAAATACACACCACAGGTAGTGATTAAGAAATGGACAGGTGTCCACCATCTTTTAACTCCAAATGGGCCTGGCTCAATTGGACAAGCCAAGACAATTCTTGGCTTTGCTTCCTGGCTGTGAAATGTTGTAGTATTGTGGCGAGGCAATATAAATAATTGTTGACTTGGTTGCAACACACTAACTCCCTTGTGCCTTGAGTAGCATCTTGGTGAATTTAATCACAACCGAAATTTAACCTCCAATTTAGCTATTTATTTTCTGGGTCATCAGATTTGTTTGTGTTTTCTGTAAAAGGTCTTAAATGATATTATTAGCCCAATAACAAGTCATAGCTAATGTAGTTATGGGTATAAATATATCGCATTTACGTGTTTATCATCTACTATTACTGATGATCAAGCGAAATCTTGTTCAAAGGATGCTTTGGATCGATTCCGTGAAAAGGTCAAGGAATATAGCTTTCAGTCACTTGAGAAGAAACTTATACTTCTTCAAAATATTCTTGTAAAAGTATTAAAAGAAGTATCTTGTCTTAACCGCAAGGAGTGACCGTGTTTTCCCCATGGCTTTTTGCTAAGTTCTATGTAGGCCGGGGAAAGCCGGATGAATATTACGCACTTTACTTTCTTAGTAGACCGGGGAAAGCCGGTTGCATATTACGCATTTTAATTTTACTATCTCGTTCGGCCTTATCTTCTCCAAATCGAGAAGAATTCATTATATTCTTCTTCCTTCTTCTTTCTTCCATTTTCTTTTCTCTCTTATGTCCTTCTTTGTTTCTTCCTGTTGAAATCGAAACCAAAGGATTGAGATTAATTATTCTATGAGTAAGTCATATAAGTTCAGTATATTGTTGATTCGAGAGAGAAGGTGTTGTTCCTGAAGTTGTTGAACTCCAGGAGAAGAAGAATATGTTGTAGAAGTGATTTGAGAATTAGGACTTCGTCTGAATTCGTGTTTGTATGAAATCAATAGATGTTTTAAGTAGCAGTTACATGGAGAATCAATGGTTTTCTGTTTAAATTGGTTCTCGTAAGTTGTGGATGATAGATTGAGGAAATTAGGGTTTGTAGTTAAATTTTGAGTTGTTGTGAATTGGAGAAGCAATTCGAGTTGTTATTTGTCGGAGAACAAAGGGTTATTGTTAATTGAAGTTTAGAAGTGTTTTGATGAAGAATTGAAAGGTTAGGGTTTCGTAAGAGAATCTCATGGAAGATTTTGAAGATGAATAAGATAGAATTAGAGATGGGTTTAACCTGATTTAAGGAAGAAAGTTGATGGATGGGAGGCTGCTGAGGAACTAGGGTTTCGATTCAGGAAAACAGTTGATGTTTGGATGTGAAATGGAGGTTGTCTGGAGATAGAACTGATACTGGTGGTTGCGGGGGCAGTTGGGAGCATGAGATGGTGAATGTGGGCTGTTAGCATTACTTTTGGTATGAGCTGAATGTTGTTTCAACTGAGATGGACGCAACTGATGCTCAAGTGGTAGCTTAAATGAGATTTCAGTTGAAGGAAATGTAGTGAGCTGAACAAGGGAGTGGTATTGATGTCTGAAGTCAAGATGGTTGTGTTATTGAAGTTGTTGATGTTGAATCTGTTGACAGTAACAAAATGATTGAGGGTTTGAAAGGAATGTGTATTTACTCAAGGATGGTAAATCTGGTGTGGTTGTTGCCTTGTAGTTATTATCTTTAGCAATGAAGTTGAATCAAAATATTTAGGAAGTATGAATATAGGAAAAGAGTGGCTTAGAGCTGCAATTGCAGGTAAACGGTAATTGTGTTTGTAAGTAGATTATGAGGTTGTTTTGATTGAATGGAATGCATAATGATTGTATGAACTTCAGTTCTTGAGACTTTAAGCCTGTTAGTCATCCCAGTCCGTCTAGCTGACTTGCCTTGGCTGGGTCGAATCAGTTTGACTCGCTGAGTCACTAGACCCGAGTCAACGAACAGTTGACTCATTTGGCCTTGACTTTGTTGACTTGACCTTAACCTTTAACTGGACGTGGACTGTTAGTTGACTTTGTTGGAATGGGCCTATTGTTAGGCTTGTTTATTGGACTTGGGCTTAGGGCTAGTTATCCTAAATTGATATTTTGGACCCCTTATGGTCCGAATTAGCCTTTGAATTCTTCTACAAAGTTGTAGATCTTCTTATGACTTATATAATGGACTATATAACCAACCTAATTAAATTAGTAACCTCTTAGCTATGTTAAAGGTAGAGAATGAGACACCATAAATGGGCTTAGAAACATTAGATAGACTTGTTATGAACCTTTTGTGAGCCTGTTGGCTAATTTCTTGGAGTGATTGTGTGATGAACAGTTATTCTTTATTAACAACGATCGATTCAAAGGACGAACCAGTGGAAGAAGAATCTCGAGGTATGCGAGGCTTGTCATCAAAAACAGGTGGGAACTCTGTAACCTTCTTGTAATCATTAAAATTTCTTTGATATGCGAGTATGATATATTATTCATGTATTCAGTATGTAAAAATATTTGTAATGTGTGTATGTGATTCCCCCGCAAGGAGTGCCTGTGGTTTCCCCCCAGATCCTTGCTAAGTTCTGTGTAGGCCGGGATAGCCGGTTGAATATTACGCACTTTACATCTTAGTAGGTCGGGGAAAGCCGGTTGCATATTACTTATAATTTTACACGGGAGAACACTCGTATACATATTATGCTTGATGGTTTGTAATGATTTTAACTGTATGTGCTCAGTATGCATTGTGTGATTTCCCCGCAAGGAGTGATCGTGTTTTCCCCATGGCTTCTTGCGAAGTTCTGTGTAGGCAGGGGAAAGTCGGATGAATATTACGCACTTTACTTTCTTAGTAGACCGGGGAAAGCTGGTTGCATATTACGCATTTTAATTTTACTATGTTAGTAGTTTGGGGAAGCCGATTGAATATTACGTCAGTAGGTCGGGGTAAGCCGAATAAATATTATATATATTATTTACTTTGGGGAAATCACTCGTTGGCATATCAGGCTTGTTTGTCTAACTTTCTGATCTTGATGGTAATATTCTGAATCATGTCTTGGGCAGATACTTCATGTGGACGATGTTATCATTATTGATTGGGGTTGCTCTCCCGTCGTCTTCTTCAATGAGTTCGGCGAGGTTAGAGTAACACTTGCTTCATGATACATGAATGGTCGAATGTTTATTCTCTTCTTGTTCCTTAAATTGTTATTCTTTTAGAACTGCAAAGCCTGTTAGTGATTACCTGAATGTTATATGGTTCCATTGGGCACCCCTTTGGGATGATGTGCTCACTCGTTCCCACTTCAGTTTCAGTAATCAGATGGATTGGAGCGCGCGAAGATATTCGTGTTCGTAGCATAGCGTTTTACCGAATCTTAGTGTATCTATCATTATTTGTATTCCTTCTTTATTCTGCAAAATAACACATTTATATATATAAATATTCTAATAACATGAAAGACTTTCAATTATACTATATCAAAGAGATTAGGTTTATTGGTTAGCACTTTATGTGATTTTTGGCTCTTAAGATCTTTATTCGAGACTTGGTGCTTTAATTAGGGTGTAATCTTATTATCTAAGCAGGTTTAAGAGTTGGGCGTCTCAAGTTGGTATCAAAGCTCACTATTAGATCTTACATGGGCAACAATAGATAATAGTTAGTACCAGGTAAAGAACTAGATTATAGTTTAGAACCGGGTTGGGTGTGAGATAAATCTTAATCACTATATGCTATCAATAACTAAAAGATTTTTTTTGGTTGATTGATTTGTTTATTGGTTTTGTGTGCATTTAATGAAGTAAAATTGCAAGGTAAATTAATTAATTCAGGTTTTGCAAAGCTAATAGAGATTAGAGAATGGTTAGCCTAAAATAATGAACAAGTAGACAATCCAATGCTAAAAATAAATAGATAGAGAGACTAGTATATTTGATAGATTCTGAAAGTCATATAGACACTTATTGAGCACCTAAATTTATTTATCCGTACGCGATTAAATTAGTTTAGCTGTGGATGATAATTTTGACTGATAGATTACACATTCATGTAGAAATTTTATTATAGAGTATCTTCTAATAAAGTTAGAATCAATAACCTATTGTAATAGAAAATAGTCTATTGAACCTAGAGCCACAAATTTTAGATCTTAATTGTCGAAAGTAATATAGATTTGTGTTTTCCTTTCATGTTGTTTCGAACTTATTTGAAATGAGTTATTTTTCGCGTGTTTGTGAGTATAAGTAGTACTTGCACTTAGTCGAGAGATAGTTTTTCTTTATAAGGTGAGGAGTTTTGCAGACCCGAAGGATGATTCGATTTTCGAGGACGAAAATGTTATAAGATGAGGAGAATGTAGAGACCCTCAAGTATGTCAATGCTATTTGACTGGTCTAGCGATGATCAAGAGACGTTTTAGTCGTTAATGACTCGATTAGTTAATGTAATCTAACAACGATCATGAGACGAAACTAATACCACTGGAGAGATCTTGAAGAGTTATGCGAAATGGAATACTCGAACGTGTCAATCAGATACCAGACGAAGAAGATATCATCAGATTTGTAGGAAGGGAAAAATAGTATTTTTGCACTGAAACCGCTTGGATACCCGTATCATATTTCTGGGTGCTAAATAAATCTCGTTCGGCCTTATCTTCTCCAAATCGAGAAGAATTCATTATATTCTTCTTCCTTCTTCTTTCTTCCATTTTCTTTTCTCTCTTATGTCCTTCTTTGTTTCTTCCTGTTGAAATCGAAACCAAAGGATTGAGATTAATTATTCTATGAGTAAGTCATATAAGTTCAGTATATTGTTGATTCGAGAGAGAAGGTGTTGTTCCTGAAGTTGTTGAACTCCAGGAGAAGAAGAATGTGTTGTAGAAGTGATTTGAGAATTAGGACTTCGTCTGAATTCGTGTTTGTATGAAATCAATAGATGTTTTAAGTAGCAGTTACATGGAGAATCAATGGTTTTCTGTTTAAATTGGTTCTCATAAGTTGTGGATGATAGATTGAGGAAATTAGGGTCTGTAGTTAGATTTTGAGTTGTTGTGAATTGGAGAAGTAATTCGAGTTGTTATTAGTCGGAGAACAAAGGGTTATTGTTAATTGAAGTTTAGAAGTGTTTTGATGAAGAATTGAAAGGTTAGGGTTTCGTAAGAGAATCTCATGGAAGATTTTGAAGATGAATAAGATAGAATTAGAGATGGGTTTAACCTGATTTAAGGAAGAAAGTTGATGGATGGGAGGCTGCTGAGGAACTAGGGTTTCGATTCAGGAAAACAGTTGATGTTTGGATGTGAAATGGAGGTTGTCTGGAGATAGAACTGATACTGGTGGTTGCGGGGGCAGTTGGGAGCATGAGATGGTGAATGTGGGCTGTTAGCATTACTTTTGGTATGAGCTGAATGTTGTTTCAACTGAGATGGACGCAACTGATGCTCAAGTGGTAGCTTAAATGAGATTTCAGTTGAAGGAAATGTAGTGAGCTGAACAAGGGAGTGGTATTGATGTCTGAAGTCAAGATGGTTGTGTTATTGAAGTTGTTGATGTTGAATCTGTTGACAGTAACAAAATGATTGAGGGTTTGAAAGGAATGTGTATTTACTCAAGGATGGTAAATCTGGTGTGGTTGTTGCCTTGTAGTTATTATCTTTAGCAATGAAGTTGAATCAAAATATTTAGGAAGTATGAATATAGGAAAAGAGTGGCTTAGAGCTGCAATTGCAGGTAAACGGTAATTGTGTTTGTAAGTAGATTATGAGGTTGTTTTGATTGAATGGAATGCATAATGATTGTATGAACTTCAGTTCTTGAGACTTTAAGCCTGTTAGTCATCCCAGTCCGTCTAGCTGACTTTCCTTGGCTGGGTCGAATCAGTTTGACTCGCTGAGTCACTAGACCCGAGTCAACGAACAGTTGACTCGTTTGGCCTTGACTTTGTTGACTTGACCTTAACCTTTAACTGGACGTGGACTGTTAGTTGACTTTGTTGGAATGGGCCTATTGTTAGGCTTGTTTATTGGACTTGGGCTTAGGGCTAGTTATCCTAAATTGATATTTTGGACCCCTTATGGTCCGAATTAGCCTTTGAATTCTTCTACAAAGTTGTAGATCTTCTTATGACTTATATAATAGACTATATAACCAACCAAATTAAATTAGTAACCTCTTAGCTATGTTAAAGGTAGAGAATGAGACACCATAAATGGGCTTAGAAACATTAGATAGACTTGTTATGAACCTTTTGTGAGCCTGTTGGCTAATTTCTTGGAGTGATTGTGTGATGAACAGTTATTCTTTATTAACAACGATCGATTCAAAGGACGAACCAGTGGAAGAAGAATCTCGAGGTATGCGAGGCTTGTCATCAAAAACAGGTGGGAACTCTGTAACCTTCTTGTAATCATTAAAATTTCTTTGATATGCGAGTATGATATATTATTCATGTATTCAGTATGTAAAAATATTTGTAATGTGTGTCTGTGATTCCCCCGCAAGGAGTGCCTGTGGTTTCCCCCCAGATCCTTGCTAAGTTCTGTGTAGGCCGGGATAGCCGGTTGAATATTACGCACTTTACATCTTAGTAGGTCGGGGAAAGCCGGTTGCATATTACTTATAATTTTACACGGGAGAACACTCGTATACATATTATGCTTGATGGTTTGTAATGATTTTAACTGTATGTGCTCAGTATGCATTGTGTGATTTCCCCGCAAGGAGTGATCGTGTTTTCCCCATGGCTTCTTGCTAAGTTCTGTGTAGGCAGGGGAAAGTCGGTCGAATATTACACACTTTACTTTCTTAGTAGACCGGGGAAAGCCGGTTGCATATTACGCATTTTAATTTTACTATGTTAGTAGGTTGGGTAAAGCCGGTTGAATATTACGTCAGTAGGTCGGGGTAAGCCGAATAAATATTATATATATTATTTACTTTGGGGAAATCACTCGTTGGCATATCAGGCTTGTTTGTCTAACTTTCTGGTCTTGATGGTAATATTCAGAATTATGTCTTGGGCGGACACTTCATGTGGACGATGTTATCATTATTGATTGGGGTTATTCTCGCGTCATCTTCTCCAATGAGTTTGGCGAGGTTAGAGTAACACTTGCTTCATGATGCATGAATGGTCAAATGTTTATTCTCTTCTTGTTCCTTAAATTGTTATTCTTTTAGAACTGCAAAGCCTGTTAGTGATTACCAGAATGTTATATGTTTCCATTGGGCACCCCTTTGGGATGATGTGCTCACTCGTTCCCACTTCAGTTTCGGTAATCAGATGGATTGGAGCGCGCGAAGATATTCGTGTTCGTAGCATAGCGCTTTACCGAATCTTGGTGTATCTATTATTATTTGTATTCCTTCTTTATTCTGCAAAACAAGACATTTATATATATAAATATTCTTATAACATGAAAGACTTTCAATTATACTGTATCAAAGAGATTAGGTTTGTTGGTTAGCACTTTATGTGATTTCTGGCTCTTAAGATCTTTATTCGAGACTTGGTGCTTCAATTAGGGTGTAATCTTATTAGCTAAGAAGGTTTAAGAGTTGTGGCGTCTCAATGCTCAAGGATTGAAATACGAATTAATCAGGGTTTCTCAATACTAGCAAGAGAGAGTTTTTCTTAAGAAAAAACAACTTTCAGACCGAAAATACCCAGAGATTTCCGAAAATATATGAAGAGTATATTTTGTTTCCTTTGTCCGAAACTCTCATGCTAGAAGATTTATAAAAATTCGAAATTTTCAAATAAATCCTAATTATTGAAGATAATGATAAACATGGAAAAAGATTATTTTAGACATAATGGATTCGCGGTTATCCAAAAACTGTCGCAAAGATTTTTCTGATAGAGACACAAAACATATGCTCTCGTTTTATGTGCTTCCTCATCCCAAAGTTATGAGAACAAGTCTGGATGAGGTGCACAGACTCCATACAACTAAGTTGTATCGGAGTAAGCTTTATCATGCTTACAACGAGTATCAGAAACATAGTTCATGTTTCTTTTTTAAGGTTTCTGCCCAACATATTTTCTCCCAGAAAGTTGATATTTCTTAATCTTAATGAGCTTTGGATCATGAGGAGAAAATGAACTGATGTGATAATTGTCAGAGATAGATAAATCCCTTTAAATTCTGGTAATGAGATTTTCATATGATTTTCTCATTCTAAGGATTTCCTTATTATGCACATCAGCTTGATCATTGGAAACAATTATTGGAAGACTTCCCTGATTGTTTCTCTTGGCAGAAATTATTTCCTTCCCTTTCTTCTGGAAGCGTTTAGTAGGGGAACTACCATCATGTAAACAGAGACTGTTCCGACATGAGTGAGGTGGAACCTTTTTTCAAAAGTGATTATCAACTCTTTCATCTGATTCTTTTGAGTTGATTTAATCAGGTTGGGGTATATTTTGTCTTTCTACTGAGGAATGATCTTTCAGTTTTTTAAGACAAGATACTTCTTTTAATACTTTTACAAGAGTATTTTGAAGAAGTATAAGTTTCTTCTCAAGTGACTGAAAGCTATATTCTTTGACCTTTTCACGGAATCAATCCAAAGCATACTTTGAACAAGATTTCACTTGATCATCAGTAATAGTAGATGATAAGCACGTAAATGCTTTATATTTACACCCATAACTACATCAGCTATGACTTGTTATTGGGCTAATAATATCATTTAAGACCTTTTACAAGAAAACACAAGCAAATCTGATTGACCTACAAAATAAATAGCTAAATTGGAGGTTAAATTGCGGTTGTGACTAAAATCACCAAGATGCTACTCAAGGCACAAGGGAGTTAGTGTGTTGCAACCAAGTCAACAATTATTTATATTGCCTCGCCACAATACTACAACATTTCACAGCCAGGAAGCAAAGCCAAGAATTGTCTTGGCTTGTCCAATTGAGCCAGGCCCATTTTGAGTTAAAAGATGGTGGACATCTGTCCGTTTCTTAATCACTACCTGTGGTGTGTATTTATCTCTGCAACTCACTTTTTTCGACAAGAAGAAAGTCTCGAGAATCAGAGAAGGGTTTGAACGGCAAATGGTGGAATTTAATTTGGGATCTTCTTTGCAAGAACTGAGTTTTTTGGGTAACCAGAGATGCGTGAAAAGTGAAGACTGGTTCTGAAGGAGAGTTGAACAGCAATAACAATGGTTGTGTGGATCGATTAGAGATTCAAGAACACAATTGAGGTTCCATTATTGTGAACTGAAGATGGGTTTGTGGAGCAACAGCTATAATCAAATTGATGGGTTTGTTGGTGGAGATACAGCTGACGAGAACACACATAGAGGTAATAGAATCAAGTCATTCATGGATGCATCATTTTCTTCGTCTCGGTCAGCTCATCTAGATTCGTCCACAATCAACACTAATAGCAACAGGAATTGGGAGTTTGGTATCGATTAAAACTGGGGTCTCAGATGGTTGGTATTTATGCTGGTGGTAATTGGTACTACGAGATGCCTGGAATTGCAACAGTTGTGAAGATTTGGGTCATCTTTGATCTGAATTTTCTGCCGTTCAGACAAAGGAAGAATGAATGGGTTCTATTTGTAAATCGGTGTTGGTGGCTATCGAATGGAGTTGGTTGCTGGTGATGATTAAATGGGTTTTGAGATGAATTGACTATTAGCTGATTTGAATTGGTTGCAAGTGGTGTTCAAGATCAGTTTAAAGAGGAACGTGAAAAATGAAGAAGGGGTGTATGTTGTTTGGTCCGGAGAGTGGCGTTGAGAACTGGTGGTGTTGAGACGAGTGAATTTAATGGTGGACTGGAGGTGTATTACCTGAGTTGCGTTTGATTAAATGGGTATTTGAGCTATGGAAAACAGTGGATGAAGATATCCAGTTGGTGATGCAGCTCGATGGTGGCAGTGGTGATTGTTTTCAAGTCTTAACAGCAATTATGGCAACAACGATGGAGTCCGGGGTTGTGAGCTTAATGAGATCGAGGACCTGAGGAGATGGCAGTGATGGATTTATATCTCAAGGATTACAGGGACGAAACTGAGATGGTCACTGGTTTGTTGCCGGGGTGAGCTGTAATTCGAGTGGAATGGATGCAAATTTGGAAACATTGTTTCGGCAAATCGAACTGGTGGAAGATGGTTCTGAATGAATAGAGAATGGTGTTGTACGTGGTTGAATTGGTATGGTTGAGCCGTCGCATCAGATGGAGTTGCTCACGAGAAGAAGAAAAAGGTCTCAGAAGGTCAGGGACATGTAAATGAAAACAAAAATTTGGAAGTTTGACAAAAAAATGAATGTGGACATATTCTATTCATGTTAAGATAGTGCATTAGTGCATGTTAAGTGACGCATGCGGAAGCTAAATGAAGATCTCTTACCATACTTGGATAATCACATTTTTTTGTAGTATAATCTAATAATCATACGGAAAATCAAAGAGGCAGAAAAGAGAAAGATTTCCATTGATAATAGTTCTTAGGTTACATGGATATAATACATGTATATATATGGAGACGGGAAAACCAAAAGATATCTTTTTTGGGCCGCACACACATGGACTGTAAGCCCTACAACATTTCTCCTTGTGCGGTCCAATAGAACTCTGTATGCAATGCTTCATATAAAGTGCTTCGAATATAGTTCTTCAAATATCCTCCTCTTCTTGATGACTTGCGCCGAAATCAATTGCCTCATTTAAACTTTGACAAGGAAAAACCCAGTGGGACAAAACCTTGGTACCGCTCTTCACATGTAGTACTTCACATGTTATCTCGTACTTTACATGTAGTTCATCACATGCAATACGATCATCAAAGATCGACGAGTCTAAGTTAATTGTCTCGTCAAAACTTCGTCAGGAAAAACCAGAGGGACAAAACCTTAACTGAAGAAAAAGAGTACAATATTAAGCAAACTTAGAACATAGTTGGACTGAAATATGTTGTCTCAAAACCTTGACAAGGAAAATCCAGTGGGACAAAACCTTGACGGAAGGAAAAGAGTACAACGTGACGGATGTAAGTAAAGGTGATTCGTTGCAGTTGATCACTTTGCTCCGTTGAAGTTGACTAGTTGCTTCACAACTCTTAAGGCAGAAAGTCCTCGTGGGAAAGACAATAGCCTTAGTTGGGAAATTACATTTCCGGTGTTTGTTGTTGTCTCATTAAAAACCTTGCCGAGTAACAAAACCATGTGGGAGAAAATAACCTCGGTGAAGGAAAATAGTTCAACACACCATTAGATTCTTCCCCTGATGTCAGACAATTTTCAATAGTCTAATGCAGTCAAAAGGAGTTTATCACACTGTACTTTGGTGACTTGAATGTTTATCAGATATTGTTGTTGATTCTGAAAGTTACGTTGCTTAACAGACTATCGCGTTTCATTTCTTTGATTCAGATATTTTCAGTAATATCAACACGATCTTTATGTCTTCAACGTTCAACATACTTGATGCTTTAAGTGTTGTCTCGCTAAAAACCTTGTCGAGTAACAAAACCCTTTGGGAAAAACTATACTCGATCGAAAGGAAAAAGAGTACAACACAGCTTCAATTTCGAAGTAAAATATGTCGACATCATATCCTTGGATCCTCCCCCTGATGTCGGCATCTCCCCCTGATTACTTTCGTTGGAGAAGAGATTATTGTTCCTTCATAATAAACAAATTTTGGATTGCACTTTCATTAGCATTGCTTTTAATGTCTTTGTAGGGATAGAACAAATTTATGTCAATGGTTACTTTTAATTACATGATTACATTCACTATACCATTCCAATGACGTTGTGTTGGCGCGGAGCTATATATAGCTAACAAGTTCCCTGAGGATGTAAAATTTAATCGATTACATTATTATACTAAGTACAATAATGCGTCTATTGTACTTAGATATGGGAATTTCATCTCCCAACACATCTTCGTCATATTCCTTTGGACGAGATGGTTACTTATTTACATTTGAAACTCGACCAATCATGGGAGTGCTATCAGGATGCACGTCTTTGTTAAATTTCCTGACAACATCAGACATATGCAAACTGGTGGAATAATATACCACAAGCTCAGTATTTGATCGAGCTTTCCCTAGATTTTTCATCTCAAATTCGGATTTTAAATAACTTGTCTCTTATCACATCAAGAGTACACATCATGTCTGTACCATCAACATAAATATCTACAATTCCAAATCAGGAACTTTCTTATGAATACGCAAGGAAAAATAACTTACTTGTCTATCCCCTCCAAATCAAATAGCCACTTAGACGGGTATACCACATCCATCTGATTGCTTGAATCTATAAGTGAGCGTCCTATCTAACTGTAAACGCACTCTGTGGTTTAGAGTCATTTGATTTGGGCAACAAAAGTCTATCAAGTACTTTTGTAAATATCTTCTATCTCTTGATTCTTTCAGAGATACGTAACAACCACATACATATGCTGCATTTCAAGTCCTTTTGAAATTACCAAGCTAACTAGGTAGCATAACTCTATAACGTTCATTACAAGAGAACAATTCCAGGGCTTTGTAAGAAACCTCGCGCCACAAGGCGAGTCTTTGTACTTTAAGACTACTTTCTTCTCATTATGTTTTATGACAAATTAATTATGTATGTCCAATAGGCTTTACACTTGGTTGGTTAGCACTACCACACCAAATACCTGTATATTTGCCAAAGAACTAAGTTCTACCTGGATTGTGTAGCCCAAATATGCTATTTATTTGAATATCAAAATAAAGCATGGTTCGATCTCATTGTGCTCTACTTTTAGAGCAACTATTTATGGATTATATCATCACTGTGCATGCATGATCCTTCCATTGACTCATGTGCATCCTCATAATCCGTCAGGATTTCATTGTTCTCTAGAATCATTAAACTTCGGAGCGTCCTTCATTATTGATTCATGGACATAGTCAAAGACAATCAAATGAGATGATTTCATTAATAATACAAATTATGTTGTGCCTTACTCATCTACTTCCTTTCTAGGTGAACATTGATCGAACCTGGTGGTCTCTCCATCTTCTTTTATGGAGCCACGACCTCAACTACACTTCCACCAAGTGTAGTTGCAACACCTTAGTCTATGGTGTACCCCATACTGAGGATTTCTAACCTTGCAGGAATATTTGAAGCTTGTATGTTTGATCTTGTCACTTTAGCGACATCAGTCTACATTCTGAAAATTGATTATTCTTTGTCACTTCACATTTACATTTATGGAGTACAATAATCAATATGAGACACCGTGGGAACACACCACGAAAATTCATGTCGTTCCCTTAGAAAATACTTTTTCTTATCTTCCCCTAACGACGGGAAGACTGCTCATTAAAGTGATAACCTGCAAATATAGCAGTAAGAGACCTCCTTCCAAAAGTTTTAAAATGCGGATAATTGTTGAGAGTAAATATCCAACAAAGTTACTTAATCATTTTCGTGACCCATCATAGTACGATGTGGACTCGTAATGGCACATATATAGTGCAACCAAAAATGCGTAATAACACAAATGTCAGGCTTAAATTCAGTTACCAACTGGTACGCAAAAAAGGTTGACTAATATTGGGTTATAAAACGAATTAAGTAAAGATGCGCGTAATATTGCATATCCCCAAAGCAATAAAAGGTAGGTCGGTACGCATAACCTATTCCTTAGACACCATCTGTAACCTTTTATTGTAGCCTCTGCGAGACCATTGGGTATAAGATGCTCTATATTGATCCTATTAAATATGCAATATTCATCAAGTCCTTTTGATGTAAATTCTCTAGCATTAACAAGGGTGGTTAGCCTTTGCACTTCGCATTGTGTAATATGTGCTAGGAATTTTCAAATGCAAATTTCTTGGGAACTATAACTAGTCCAAAGTGTCAAAACATTCACCAGATCCATCAGTCACTTTAATGGTCCGCATTCTGCATGAATATTTTTCTAAATTTCACCTTGTTTTCTTTGTAATATGGAAATTTTACCATTTGCATCTTAGGATGGTCTCGATCCTGTTTTATTGAAAACTTTGTAAAAATGAGTGATATGATTTCTTACCTAAAAGCATAATGGAAAGGGGGTTGTGTATCTAGTAATTTAGAAAACACTTATTGAGAGATATGCCGTCACTTTGCATGCTGTCAATCTTTTTCCCATTTTTGTTCACTCAAATAAAGTGATATTTGTATGAGTTCTTTCAAAACAATCATCATGTCACAACCAAAGTTTCTTTATGGTTATACCCACAGCCTGTATGAGTCAGTTTCCAAATTACAAAATAATAATCAAAACAAATAATTCCCAATTATAAATTATTAATCAAAACAATCCCTAATCCTGATTAAATCAATTATAATCGCAGATTTAATATACCCAATGTATATGCCAAAATACATATATAAAATATATATATATATATATATATAGGAGAAAATGGATCCAACTTATCTGATTATACGATGACGATTCCATTGATTCCAATGACTCCAATGTATTTGATAGCAACGCCAAAAAAAAATCAAAATCCATTATCGCAGGGTTAGAGCTCGTGCTCGATAACGTTTTGTAGTATAATCATACGGAAAAGCAAAGAGGCAGGGAAGATAAGGCTTTCTATTGATTATAGTTCTTAGGTTACATGGATATAATACATGTATATACATGGAGATGGGAAAACCAAAAGACATCTGTTTTGGGCCGCACACCCATGGGTTGTAAGCCCTACAACACATTTATTATATTAGTAGTATAATATTATTCTATTATCACGGATGGTGACATTCTGGCATCTGATTGAGCACGAAATCTTTTATACTACTTCCGTTTCTGGGAAAATGTTACTTTCACTTTTTCAATTTGGCCTATTTTTAGGATAAAATGAAAAAAAAATGAAAATAACACTTTTCCAGAAACAGAAGGAGTATAACGTAAAGAGATTCCAAACAAAAGGGTATTTAAGACGAGTTTGGGGGCTCTGTTGATGAAAAATGAGGGTGGACGAGAGGAAGGTCTTGGATTGCGCGAAGCTGATTCGGGAGCTGAAAATAAGAGAGAAAGACGAAAACCCCGGTTTAATCTCTTCTTTCTTGTTTATTTATTTTGTGTGGGTTTTAAGAACAGAACTAGTAGTAAAACACCAAGGTGACTAAATTTGGTGTACAAAAACTCTATTCAAATGTTGGGATCCATTAGAACTCCATATTAAACAAAAGTGATACAAAAACCCCAAAATTTTGAAAATTGATATAAAAACCCCAAACAAAATTGGCTTAATAAAATTCTATGATGAAACCAAATTTGGTTTCATCTTATTTTTACCTATTTTTTCATTATGAAACCAAAGATTTTAATAATGAAACAGTAAGTTTATGATGAAACCAAATTCTGGTGGTACTGTTTCTGGTTAGTGGTGGTGTTGGTTGGTGGTGGTGCTTTTTATGGTGATGGTAGTGCTAGTATTTGTTCGTGGATGTGGTATTGGTTGCTAGTAGTGGTAGTTGATGGTGGATATGGTGGTGGTGGTTGGTGATGGTAGTGGTGGATATTGATACAAAAACCCCAAATATTCATATTATTTGGGGTTTTTGCGTTACTTTTGTTTTGATGGGTTTTTTGTGGATGGATAGTGACATCTTTGGGGTTTTAACTCACGGCCCGTTTTAAGAAACCCATAATCATGTGATGCTATATTTGTTGTAACTAGGGTTCATTGTTGAAACCACATGAAGTTTTAGGCTATTTTGAATTGAATAAAATTGAGAAAAAAACTATTATGAATTGAATAACTTAGTTCTTGAATTTTGTTTATTGATTTATGATGATATGTGTTGTTGCTTCACCGGTTTTGTATAACCTATGCGCATAATATTTAGGAACGCAAATACATTTGTCTACTTATTTGATATTCCATGCTTGGGTTAAATCCTTTGATGGGGTAATGTTTAGAATACCCAGGTATTATTTGTGAACCTGTATTTAGTTTCGTATAATTTTCTCGCTAATGCAATTTGATGGTGCATGCTTTGGTTTAGTCTTTGATGTGCCATGCTTAGGATGTCCCAGTGATATTTGCGACGTTAATAAATATAATAGGTGATGTCGATAGTACGAACAATAACAAATATTCATGAATTATGTTTCATTTCAGTAATTCAATAGAAATAGTGGTGGATACTATAAACCCTGGTTACTGATTCTCTCTCGTTGTTTTTAGTTTAATTTTATTATTTCATTTTTAATTCTAAAAAATTCAAAAATTTTGTTTCTGGTTAGTTTATTAGAGATATTGATTACAGTACTTTCCACCGCTCCTTGTGAGTTCGACCCATACTTGCCTCTATTGAAAAGACGAGGGTACCCAAATACACCACAATCTTTTATTTATCCACCTATAAGTCCTCTACCGAAAGTGATTGTCTATGGACTGAGTCGAGACAATACAACAAATTGGTTCACACTTCGTGTGGTCGTCTATGGATGCGAGATCGAGATAATACAACAACGAAGTATGACACTTGATAATAGGTTCGGACTTAACCAAACTCTATAGGATCACTATAAAGTATATGCGGAGTGAACTTTGTGTAATTTACTTTAAATTATATAAACAAATATAATGGCGAAAAATAAAAGTAAATCACACAACAAGATTTTGTTAACGAGGAAAACTGCAAATGCAGAAAATCCCCGGGACCTAGTCCAAAATTGAATACTCTCAGAATTAAGCCGATATACAAAATCTACACCAACTTCGTATAGTTGAGACCAAGCAACTACCCCTAGTTCACTTAGTTTCCGCAGTATCCCTGCACTTCCGACTTCAATGAGTGCACGCACTGGAACAATTCCTTTGGATCGTATTCCAAACAGTAAAGGACCAACAAATCTGTTTGGTAACAGCTTGTGAATACCAATATTCTCTTGGGCGCGTGTTACGTATCTGGCGGTCGTGTGCAAGTTAACGAAATAGCCCTGTCGATACACGGGTATCTGAGAAGTAGCGTATCCCTTCTTGATTTACTTTACTTCATCTCGAGGAAGGATACCTCGACGACTCAGATGGTAAAGTATATCATAGCATAAAGGGACAGAAGTAGATGACATATCTAATCAACATTTAATGTCGTGAGCCCTACCTACACGTTTGGTCAAAGCGCGTGGAAGAAAGTGAGATAGAATTGTATGACTAGCGAAGGCATGCAGTGAACGAAGGTACAACCTGTACTAAGGTTGGGAAGTTCACGAGGGAACCTGTACTGAGGTGGCAGAGCTCGACTGGAGAAAGCGCGCGGCGAATGAAGGTACCATTTGTACGGAAGATACATCAGGATACGATGGACCCAAAGACAACAAAGATGTTTCTGGAGCAGATGTGGCTATAAATACCAAACTCCACCAACAAATAAGGGCATTCAATACCCGAAAGAATGAAGATCTAGTCTTAAGATTATACCTCTTTAATGTTTAGAACTTAAGTATTTACTATAGCTTGAGTTCTCTCTATTACTTTGGGAAGCATTTAAGATCTTTGTAACAACGACACTTAATACAAACAATCACTCATTACCCCGTGGACATAGACGAAAGTCGAACCACGTAATCTCTTGTGTCTCTTGATAACTTAGTAGCATTTGCATTACCTCAGTATTGTTCGTTATTATTGTCTTTATCTTGAGTACCTTTTATTACTTAACCATATCAGTTCAACTGAGATATCATTATTATTTATTATTGGATTCTCTGAGCTGTATACATTACGTAGACTATGGGAAAAATAGTAGTCACAGTTTGCCGCTAGAATACAGGCTCCGTAAGTCTGAGTTATTATTATCATTTTCGTTTTTACAAATCTTTCTTTTGAAAAAGAGATCTTAGTATAAAAAGGATGGATCTCACTTCTTAGTGATGCGTTCATCTTTCACGTAAGTTCTTTAGGTTCTTAGCCTCAAAAGACTTGCATTATTGTAGATCTACAAAGTTTTTTCTCATACATGTCCAAAAAACGTTAAACTTTTGTTCTTACGAGGAAGAACGTTTTCTGACAAAGTATCCTTTGGATATGAGTATCTCTGAACACTAAGGAATCTCAGTGAAAGTTTAAGGAGAACAAACCTTAAAAAACATTTACTAGCTTCAACTCTTTAAGGATCTGACACCTTTTTCGACCCTTGTGAACATTTATTATCGCTTTTTCACGACAGGTGTCATTTAAAATTAAATACCCATCTTTTCAAACCTCTTTTGGATAGTTTTCTAAAAAGATGCTTAGTCGTCTTCTGTGTCAGAGCATTAATTGCTACTTTAACGAAGGCCCAAAAACAGCTAGACCTTGTCATCTTACTCTGTGTTTTCAGGACAAAGCCGAAGGTATGCAGAAACCAAGTGAGGCTACCATCAAGTTCAAGACCTGTTGTTACCAGAAGGAGGTCACAAAACCCGTCACGTGCAAATCAAAGAACTGAAATAAAGGACGGGCAAAGCGAGATACCAAGAAGAACGGCAGCCAACCAACCACCTATTCTTGCTGAGGGGATGGGGCAAACATCTGGGATGCAACCACCTTACGCCACGCCGTTAATGGAGACTGCTCATGTTACGCAGCCTCCAGCAGCTAACGTAGGCATACCCAGAACCGTAGCTCCTAACGGACGAGGGTTGGGAAACCTAACACTTGTTCAGATCAATCCTGATGCTCCAGTAATAGAAGAAGAAGTGGAAGACTCTGAAGACCCGGCTGACAGTACTCCTCAGGGTGGAGGAGTTCACAACGAATAACAAATGGCAGTGCATGTGGTAGCTCTGCTATTGCGCAACAAGAAGCATGAAGACGCGATGAACATGATGGATCAAGAGAACTAGAACCTCAAATATTTCCTGAAGTACAGATCGAAGGTTCCCAAACTCACCCTCCCTTAAAGAGGCGTGATCAAGGAGCTATCTTCGGGTAAGAAAGGGGTGGTCTCAACCCACCAAGGGTTCACCCACCAGGAGGAGCAACGAAAACAAGGCACAATCCAAACGAGACAGATCCTTCGTACAAGCCCTCTCAATCTTATTTCGTTGAGACATTATCAAGAGATGCCCACAACATGGGGATGGTCATGGAGCAAATGGAAAAGATGCGAAAAGAAATCCAAGGTTTAAAGACCCGCCACGCAGGCAAAAGATTAGAGGAAGTACTTCAAGAAGCAACAACATCTCCGTTGTCTCATCGCATTTTAAGGGAACCCATCTCTGCGAAATGCCCGATACCTACGTTTCAGGTGTACAATGGTACCTCAGATCCCGCAGCTCACCTACGATACTTCAGTCGTGTCCTTGCCTATTGGGAAAGAGATGAGGTAGTACTTTGTAGGTACTTTCTCGCCAGCCTAACAGGATCAGCACTAGCATGGTATGACAACCTACCATCAAATTCAATTGACTCGTTTGAGAAATTGTCAACCATGTTCTTGGAGACGTACATGTACAACAAGACTACGAAGACAGGGTTTATGATATTTGCCTTAGCTATCGGACCCCGGGAAACATTGATGCGATACACAGACAGGTGGTAGAAAACGTTTCAAGCAATTGGCAAAGTCAATCCAGAAATTAGCATTAATTGCTATAAGTATGGCTTGATAGGACATCAGCTATCTTCGTGGAGCTCCACAATCGGACCCTTGATTCTGAAGGGAAGCTTCGAGTGTTCAAGACCGCTACATCAAACTTAAACAGATCCATAAAGACAATCCCAGAGCACAAACCAAAGAAACAGCTACTCCGCAACGAACCAACTCTCTGGAACCAATTCCGGAAAAACCAAGAGGCAAAATGAAGTTGGGGGCAGAATCAACTCCAGGGACAAAAGATCGAAGTATGGAGATGGCAAAGGCAGAGGAAAAGGAAAGGAGGACTTTGCGGATAAGTCTACGAAGCTCAACACAACCTTCTCTCACATCCTGAAAAATGAAGGAGCGAAGCCGGACTTTCCATACCCTAACACTAGGGAAAAGCAGCCAGATAAAACGAAGGAGTCTAAGGAGTGCTGTGCATATCACCAGTACTATGGACATACAAATGAGGCATGTTACCATCTAAGGAACACAATTCAGCGACTTACAGACGATGGCAAACTCATGGAGTATGTGTAGCTACCACCTACCGGCATTGATGAAACTTCAAAGAAGATGGTGGAACTACCACAAGACGACAAGTACATCAACATGATCACATTCTTGAACGGAGCTCAGGAGGAGCTACTCGAAGATATCCTCGAACTAGCTCGGAACAGATTTAAGCTAAGTGGACCACCGAATAGCACACGGGAGGCTTGTTAATTCAATTCATCCAAGTGAAAGGCTTGCTAATTCAATTCATCATGTATGGCAATTTCACTCTAATGTGGACCACCAGGTATGGCAGTGTATGCTGTTGGTTTCCCTTGCTGATTGTTGTTGCTCTTTTCGTAGCGAAACCAACACCTGCCAGCTGTATAATTTCGTTTCTTGCAAATCTGACATGGTCCTTGTTCTTCATGATTAAAGGATCACAGAGGTGGTTGATTTCATCGATTGAACTGGTTGTTGTTTGGTTGGTACAAACCTCTACTTTGATTGTTGAATCTTCTTTAAGCAGGTTTGCTGGATGAAGCTCAACACCATTTGCTATTGGTTGCTGCAATAAGGCAAGTTGTTATTTTAGACGCATATCAAAGGTGAGAAGATGTGCATAGATTGTTTCCATATCCATCTATTCAATTGTACCCAAGGCAGCGAAAATAGGGTCATAAGTTTGATTCAACCCATTCCAGATGGATTGCTTCATCTCATCAGCAGAAACAACATATCCAGATGCTGCAAGCTGATCAAAAAAACTCCTAGCTTCATTAAAAAATGATTTTAAAGTTTTGTTACCTTTATCTAGGGTATGCAACTGTTTCTTCAGATGCATTTGATGTGCCTTTGTTTTTGGTGCAAAGTGCCTCTCTAGTGTATCCCAGACTTCTTTTGATGTTTCTAAGCCACTAACTTTTCCAAGAGCATCTTCTGTTAGTGTCGAATTCAACCAGCCTACAAGAAGAGAATCTTGTTCTTCATATAGCGTGAAAGCTGGATTGATTGCTTCTGTATCAGGTAATGTTCGTGGGGGTTTCCACCTGTGTCCCATCAACGAACCATGTGAGTCCATAACCTTTTAGAATTAGTTTGAATTGAGTTTTCCAAAGAAGATAGTTTGTTTCTGTGAGTTTTAGGGTAACTAGGTGGTGGATCTGGACTTGACGAAGTTGATTTGTA
Source organism: Papaver somniferum (assembly GCF_003573695.1). Taxonomy (NCBI): domain Eukaryota; kingdom Viridiplantae; phylum Streptophyta; class Magnoliopsida; order Ranunculales; family Papaveraceae; genus Papaver; species Papaver somniferum. Next base: position 253,687,638 of record NC_039364.1, read on the forward strand.
TTTGCTTCCATTGAGAAGATAGGTTGAGCATGGGTTGGATCGAATGGCTGATACCAACTTAGAACTCAGAGTTTAGGTGAATATCTTCCACACTTAACCTGTGGATATTTGAGTCTTATTTATATTAAAGAGATGGTGCTTAGTTGTTACAGAGTTTTAAGCTGAATCAAAAACTGACTAACAACTTCATCTAAAGGAACGAGAACTTAGCTTAAATACCTGAGCTATTAACTTGGTCATCATCTGACTCACTCAGTTGAGAACTTAGCCTAAAGATCTGTTATCCTTAACAATTCGATTTGAATTTGAGCAGTGAAACAAGAGAAGAAGTAAGGAAGAAAAGGAATCTCATAGGTGTTGGTAAACTAAAGAAAACTTTTATATTTATTTCTCTCTCACTTAAAGTGGAAATTGAATTATTGTCCCTCCTTCTGATGGGCCTTCACAAATATCCCTAACAGACTTCACAAATATCCCTGATGGCAAAATTGAAAGTTAAAAAACAAAAACATAAATACTATGACTCCTCTTTTACCCTTCCATCATCGTTCCTTCTTCTTTAATTTACAAAACCTACAAAATAGAAAAACACTCCATCATTCCTCCCACCACCATCTGCATCACCCCCGCCACCATCTTCATCTCGACTACCTCCACCACAACCAGCACCAACACCTTCATTACCTCCGCCACCACTATCAACAGATCTATTATCGTTAATATGTTTTGTATCAACTGATTTTTAACTTATTATAATTGTTCTTCATCTTCGTAGGGTAAAAATTGATTTTCGAAACCAGATTCGGAGATCGGTTTATTTTTCTGGTTTTCGATTTCATCTTTTCGAGTTGAGATTCAGATTTATGATTATGTTTTCAATTTTCAGATCTAGAAAATAAATGAGATGGTTTGAAAATCAATTTTGAAAATAGGTAGATATAATCTTTAATACCAATCAACTTGACATAGCAACAAGGATGGGTGCTGCTATTGGTGGAGGTACTAGATTAGAAGCTGAGAAGATGATGTTGACTGATTATAGATGAGTTTTGATGGTTGCTATAACAGATGAGAAGATTACATAGGGTTTTGGAGTCAGATTTGTGTTTAGCTTCAGATGGAGAGTTTGGTCTTGAAGCTGTTGTTGTTTATGAAGCTACAAGTAATGATCAATTGTTGTTGTTTATATGTTTTTACGGGATCAACTCCTGTTGTGGACCGAATTTTTTATGGGATCAACTACGGTTGTTGATCCCATTTATGGGATCAACTCCTGTTGTTGACCGAATTTTTTATGGGATTGACTACTGTTGTTGATCCTTTCAACTCCTATTGTTGACAATATTTCCTTGGATAAGTATAATCATGCTTGTAGTTTAAATCATGTAAATTTCTTCCAATGTGGAACTTGTGGTGCAAAGGTAGCATGACTGACTCTATGTCAGATGATGCGTGTTCGACTCACGCCAAATTCACTCCATTGACATGGATAAACTCCTACTGTTGATTTTTTTTTTGGATCAACTACTGTTGTTGATACAAAAATATTTGAACCAGCGGTGGCGACGACGGTGGCAGTGATGGCGGCGGACTAGTGGTAGTGGCTGCGACGGACTAGTGGTGGTGGAGGACTGGTGGTGGTGTAATGGTGGTGGTGAAGGAGTGGTGGTGGAATATTAGTGGTGGTGGCGGTTGGTAGTGGTGGTTGTTGAAAGGTGGTGGTGGAATGGTAGTTGAATGTTGGTGGTGGTGGTGCTAGTGGTGGTGCTGAAGTGTTAGAGGAATACAGTTGTTCCATTTTGAAATAAAGAAAAATATTATATGGGTGAGGGTATTAAGATAATCTAGTTCTAAATGGATAAGGTTTTAAAAAGTAGGGACATATTGTTGTATAAGGATATATTTATTGAGTGTTAATAGTAGGGACATATAAATAATGTACCCTCATTTAAACTGATACGTCGAATACATATATCCAAATCACCAAGCCAGCTCATAGTACCAACTCAAAGTGTGAGTAAGTCGGGAGTAACACACGAGGCGCCTAACGTGACCGAACGTTGAGTGGGGTTAATAGGAACTAGTAGTGAGCACGTGCGTTGCACGTCGGCAATACTATTTTTTCTACTTTGCAAACAATTTGGTGGTGCTTTGACATCATATGTTATATTTTTTTATCCGAAATTGATCATTGTTTGTGTACTTTTGAATCAATTTTCTTTACATATTTTTTCAATTTTTTTAAGGTATAATTTGTTTAAATTCATTCTTAAGGCTTAGTTTGGTATTGTTGTGGCTTTTGTAAAAGCACTTTTCTGCTGTGCTTGCTGTGTTGTGAAAAAAAAGCAGTTAGACGTTTGGTACAAAATTAATTAAAGCTAAAGATGATTAAGAAATCAAAATGTGTTTGGTAAAAAATATCGGATTCAATCATTATTGTTGTAGGCTTATAGCAAATGACAAAAATTGTCATTTCTCTGAAAATAGTTTTATTTAATTTTATTGGGTTTAAAAATAATTAATTTTTTACTATTAAATATAAATATATATAATATCAAATTTAGTAATTATCATTATTATTATCATTGTTAAAAAAATATTTTATTTAAAAACCACTTTTTAATATATTATGTATGTAATTTTCAAACAAAAAGTCAAACTAAAATAAATTGATTACTTAAAATTTATTTTTATTTTTATTATTGACAAATTAAATGAAATTGTATATAAAATAGTTTGAAAATAAAATATAATAATGTTTAAAGAATAAAATATTTGAGTGTTTTAGCTTTCACTACCTTGGGGGAGCTTAGTGAGGATACTGTTTGTTTTTTCAAGTGTCTGAAGAACTGTTTAGTTTGTGCCCAGCTTGTTGCTCGGTTACCAAACTTTGTATGAATCCTTATAAGTTAAGGTTTTTATAGATATACGTTGTGAAATATAACAAATAAAAAATTGATTGTATATAAATTTAAGGGTAACTTTTGCCATTTATAAAATAAAGTAGGGATAAAAATGATAAATCTAGCAGTAAATTTAGGTGAGACGAAATCTTATGCTTTTGTAGCTTTTAAAAGCTCCTCCTCCCCAGCTTTTAAAAGTTGAGAAATTTGGGAAGTGCTTTGGACAAAAAGCTCTTTAAATTTTTTTTACTAAACTCTAATTTCAAAATTCATTGACATATATGGGTTTTGAAAGTGATTTTGGAAAAATAAAATCATTACCAAACCCAGTTTAAATGTCTATCTTTTAAAGGGAAAACATACAAAATTTGGAGAGGCATAAAAAAAATTGAAAAATAAAAATTTGGTATTGTTATTTATGCTCATTGCGTAGATGATTCAAAGGGCTTTTCAAATATATAAAGTTCACAAAAATCCGACGTACGGTTTGAAAGATGTGGAGTTTTTAAATATACACAAAATTGGTCAATTAACCCAATAACGACAATTCTTGGGTGAAAAAGATATGTAAAATTTGATACTGTTTAAATGGACGAGAATGTAAAAATAGCCAGGATGTAAACAGTTTCATCCTACCCATTTTGAAATACTTTTTCTTATTTTTAATTTACATCATATGCATCCAGTTTCACCCTCGCTATTTTTTAAGTTTAAGCCAGAATGAATCCAGATTCATTCTTGCTATTTTTTTGGTGTCCATTTCACCCATACTAATTTTTACTCAGTCCATTAGACCATGTTTTAAAAATATTTGGGCAATTGACCCAATTTCTCTTAAATATTTATCTTTATTTTTATAAAATTGGCATTTTCGTAAATGCAGAATTTTGTGACTTGAATTTTTTTGTGACAGGAATCTTTTTTGAAATATTCCTAAATCTAATGGCTAATAATTAATCTAAGGGTAATCTAAAGGTTATGACGGCTAATGCTTTGTTATTCTCTTATTGGTATTAAAAGGGGGAGATAGTCTCTCAGACTAGCACGATTCTCTACCCTCACTCCCTTCTAGAACTCTCTCTATAGTGTCTACAACACGATTCAGTTGACACGGATTCACACACGCACCGCCACTTTCTTTTAACTCACCCACTTAACTCTTTTCACTTCACAAAAGTTCTCCGTTTATAAAAAGCTTTGACTCTCTTCTTCTCCAGCTTATCCTCTCTTCTTCTCCAGCTTCTCCTCTCTTTCCCTCCATTTCTCAACCAAAACATTTTGATTTTTCCTCTAATTTTTCATAAACTCATCTTTTGTTTGTCACTACCATCAATATCATCAATAAGATAACCTTTAGGCTTGTCATCCAGGAACTTGTTCGGAAATATCGTAATGAAAGGAACATAAGAGTTTGTCGCTAGGTATTTGACCAAATAGGATCGTCCAGTTCCTATAGAACCTATCACTAAAATACCCCTAGACGGGGATAGGGCTAAGTGGGGAGAAAAGGGTTTTCCATGAGATGGTAAATGAAAACTATTATCCCCACACGAGGTTTGTGAATAAGTGATTGTATGATAATGAGCAAGGAATATCCGTCTTTCTGCTAAACATGATCTATTGAACTCATAATTCATTAGATTTTTTTTATGAATGTCAACTATCGTAAGTAAATTGATCCCGGTTGGTCAACCATTTGATAACCAGAGTCATTCTTTGATAATATCATCTGAGGAATTGGCCATGATGTATCTGATCCATGCATAATATCATGAAAAACGGATACAAATTTTTGACTGCTACTTAGTACCGGCAATAGGTCTGAAAAAGTATCTAAAAGGGTGAAATTTAGACATTTGCACCCTTCCGAAGTAAGGAAACATGGCATATATGTTTGTAATAGATTCCATTTTGAGAGATTTGAAAGAGCACTATCTCGTTGAAGGGTTCTATACATCTGCCATTTCTCAACGCATTTCTTTAGACAAAGACTCCGTTTTTTCCTCTTTTTGGATGGTAAATACTTATCAGAACATGGAGTCTGAATCAAACCCATGTTTGAATTGAAATTGAGATACTGATGCAAGTTATTCCCTTCTGAATCAGAGAGATTCATATCTGAAAGAGATTGACAATAAGTTCTTTCAAAATTGACTATTTGTCCCTCTGTTAGAGGTGTTCCAGAAATGTCTGGGATCGAGTAAATAGCTCTACGAACGAATGGATCGAATCGAACTGGAAAATGGAAAGATTTGTACAAGTTATACCTTTCGTCACCACTTTGTGGAAAATCGTTAGGTATGAATATGTTAGACACCCGTGACTCGATTGATGAAATAATATCTCTCTCCACAAAAACATGTTTTTTTGGACCGACACACAAAGAAAAAATGTTGTTGCGAATGAACAAGATATTGAGGAATTGTCCATACGTAAGATCATAATTATTGATAGGGCCTTTTCCACATAAAAAGGAATCTTTTGTTGCAATCGAACCAGAAGTGATGGGGATTATTCAAGAATCGAAGTCGATTTGCTTTATAAAAAGAAGAGATCAATGAACTTATGAAATGGTTTCACGGGATTCAGCCAATTGTCTCGATCGTGGGATATCATTGAGAAATAGGAATCGGTGTTATCAAAGTCTTTCCTGCAATTATTTCTAGTATGAAATGAGTCAATCATCCACTTTGGTATCTTATTGAATAAAAACGGTGATATTGTTCCTCCATTGATCAAGAAATTCATTAATACGTAATCGACCGAACATTACTTGAAAACGGCTCCTATGCTCAGAAACGAAATGTTCCAAATGTTCCTGGAAATTCTTGCTCCCGTTGGGCCATTTGTATCTATATGCATTAGGATCCCGATTCATGGATCTCTTGGTTCGAGAAATAAGAGGATCGAACCATTTCTTCTGACTCTTTTTCAAATTCGATAAATGTTGGTTGATCGTATATTTCATTATAGTTCTATGATTCAGCGTATCATTTCCTATTTGATCCCTTTGAATTCCATAAAAGAATCAATTCGATACATTTCTTATGTACCCATAGGTGATATATTGTATTTTAATCAGATTTCGGATCAATCTATATTGATTGACTGCCTCCATTATGTTGTTGCTAGCAAATACCACTCTTTTTGGTTTTGGATCTTCCAAGTCATTCCCGCAGGAGATCCGGACCGATTTTTTTCCGATCCTTCGATAAAAGATTCATTCTCTTCACCAAAAATAGGAGGTAGAACCAAGAAAGATTTCTTTTTCGATTCATCCCTGGAGTTGAATACCTCATTTAATAAAAAAATTTTATCCAACCCATAGGAATCAATAGAAAAGGAAAATCCCTTATGATACTCCAGATCTGGCTCGGTTATTGATAGAGTGAATAGATCTGCCATTTCTTGAAATCTCTCTTCTGATTCAAAATCGCGGTGTAACGTATACCCCCCCTATTTCGGTCATGGAATAGATGAAATAATAAAAAAATGGATTTTGGTTCAAGAATGAAATTTTATTGGAATTGTACATATCCAGTTCATCCTTCGGAACCATATCACATCCCGGATCTGATGAAATAGGATGAATTGAGACGGTATTTTGTAAATACGTAATTATCTTGAATATATCAACCATTTCTTTATTTTCCGATTGTCTTGAAGGGAAAAAAGAAACATCTTGTTCTTTCTTCAACAATTTATGATCTCTAGTGGACCACTCAGTAGGATTCGAACCCAGATGAAGTTCTGACCATCTTTGAGAGAAAAAGAAACGAATTGATTTTGTAGAATTCCCAAGAATTGCTTCGATTTATTCCGGAAGCAGATGATTATTCATATGCTTCTCACGTTCCGTGAATAGCCGGGATATTGAGGAATATCCAGGAAGGCATTTCTGGAATCGGTCTGATTTTCTCTATGTTCGTTCTGTTTGAAGAAAGGAAGGATCCCAAAGAATCGATCTTTCTTTTTGTTGTTGAATCTCTCTTTGATTGATCAATGTGTGATATTCCGAATCCTCATACTAATCGAATCGAAAGGGTCTCTGGATTGATCAGAAGATCTTTTCAATTGGCTAGAATTCGTTACTTGAACGAAAATAGATCTTGTGGAATCATATTGAATATTTGACGAAACATTCCATACCTTTCTAAAAAACCGATCCTTGCTTACCAACCACACATTGTCTAACCAAATCCAACTCTCTCTCGATACGTTCCTCAAAAAATCCGACTCGTGCAGATTCTTTCCCCAACTAATGAAGATATCTTGGCGGAATTGCCACATATGAAATTGAGCACGATTTTGCAAAGAAATACCCCACTTGTTTCTCGAGAAGAGATGGGAAACATGTTCAATCTCATTTGATTGAATAGTTGACTCAGCTCCTTGTTGTTTGAAGAAACCCTCCACTTCAATTGGTCTTTTTCACGAAAAGCAAACATGAGATAACAAATCCAGTGTTTCACTAAGATTTCGAATATCTGTCCCGAATTCAAGTTGGTTATGTTTCGCTTCTTTCTCAGAGAAGGACGATCAAACAATTCCCAATCATGGTCCTTGCGGATCGAATCATCCGTATAGGATACAAAAAAAAACTCCATATATTTGATATCTTTCTCTTTAAATGAGATCTCAATTCCAGCTATGGTTTCCTTAGATATCTTACAACTAGAATTCCACGTTTTTCCGATCCGGTTCCTCCACCACCGCGAACCCCAGTTAGAGTCAGGCATTATACACTTTTTCATTATTGGGAGAACCCAAGTACTCTCTTTCGGATCCATGAAACAACTCTCAGAGATCTTTTTCCCTTTTGGAAGATAGAGGAGCGAAACAATCAACCTATTAATACTGGAAGACCAAAAAGATTCTTCCGATGTATCATTTCTGGGTCCAATGGAATTCATAGGTATAGGAAGAAGCCCCATCAAATAGAGATTTTTTCTTTCGACCATATTTCGATTGTTAATACGATATATAAGGACCGCTACAACAAGCAGTACTACACCTTTGATCGTGAAATATCGATTGCTTGTTGAACCCTGTGAATCGCGTGAAAGGAGGATACTCCAAATTCGGGGGTCAAAGAGTTTCATAAAACGTTCTTGGTGGAAAAAAATGTGAGCGAAAGATCCCACTGAATCGAATTTGGTCCATGAATCTAAGAAATAGTGAGAATTCTTGATCTCTCTCAATATCTCTCTCAATTCGAAGATCCAGGATTTGAATTGATGTCGTTTCATTGATTCCTGGTTCATTGATTCCTCCTAAAGATTTCATTTCAATTGGAATTTGGTTATTCACGATGTACGGTGATCCCTGTTAAGCATCCATGGCTGAATGGTTAAAGCGCCCAACTCATAATTGGCAAATTCATAGGTTCACTTCCTGCTGGATGCACGCTAATGGGAACGTTCAATATGTCTATTGGAATTGGCTCTGTATCAATGGAATCTCATCATCCATACATAACGAATTGGTATGGTATATTCATACCATAACATATGAACAGTAAGAACTGAATTCTTATCAATACTGGAACTCATAGGGAAGAAAATGGATTTATGGATGGAATCAAATATGCAGTATTTACAGACAAAAGTATTCGGTTATTGGGGAATAATCAATATACTTCTAATGTCGAATCAGGATCAACTAGGACAGAAATAAAGCATTGGGTCGAACTCTTCTTTGGTGTCAAGGTAATAGCTATGAATAGTCATCGACTCCCGGGAAAGGCTAGAAGAATGGGACCTATGGGACATACAATGCATTACAAACGTATGATCATTACGCTTCAACCGGGTTATTCTATTCCACCTCTTAGAAAGAAAAGAACTTAAAAAAAATACTTAATAACACGACGATACATTTATACAAAACTTCTACTCCGAGCACACGCAATGGGGCCGTAGACAGTCAAGTGAAATCCAATTCACGAATAATTTGATCTCTGGACAACAACGTCATTGTGGTAAAGATCGTAATGCCAGGGGCATCATTACCGCAAGGCATAGAGGGGGAGGTCATAAGCGTCTATACCGTAAAATATATTTTCGACGAAATGAAAAAGACATATCTGGTAGAATCGTAACCATGAATACGACCCCAACCGAAATGCATACATTTGTCTCATACACTATGGGATGGTGAGAAGAGATATATTTTACATCCCAGAGGGGCTATAATTGGAGATACCATTGTTTCTGGTACAGAAGTTCATATCTCAATGGGAAATGCCCTACCTTTGAGTGCGGTTTGAACCATTGATTTACGTAATTGGAAGTAACCAATTAGGTTTACGATGAAACCAAGAAATCAATCACTGATCCAATTTGAGTACCTCTACGGGATAGACCTCAACAGAAAACTGAAGAGTAACGGCAGCAAGTGATTGAGTTCAGTAGTTCCTCATATAAAATTATTGACTCTAGAGATATGGTAATATGGAGAAGACAAAATTGTTTGAAGCACCGACAGAACCGGAAGCGCCCCTTGTTTCAAAGAGAGGAGGACGTGTTATTCACATTTCATTTGATGGTCAGAGGCGAATTTAAAGCTAAGCAGTGGTAATTCTACCCCCGGGGAAAAATAGAGATGTCTCCTACGTTACCCGTAATATGTGGAAGTATCGACGTAATTTCATAGAGTTATTCGGTCTGATGCTACATGATGAACATAAGCCAGATGATGGAACGGGGGGACCTAGGATGTAGAAGATCATAACATGAGTGATTCAGCAGCTTTGGATTCCTATGTATCCACTCATGTGGTACTTCATCATACGATTCATATAAGATCCATCTGTCTAGATATCATTATATACATCCAGAAATCCGTATGCTTTGGAAGAAGCTTATACAGTTTGAAAAGGGGTTTTGATTGATCAAAAAGAAGAATCTACTTCAACCGATAGGCCCTTAGGCACGGCCATACATAACATAGAAATCACACTTGGAAAAGGTGGACAATTAGCTAGAGCAGCAGGTGCTGTAGCGAAACTGATTGCAAAAGAGGATAAATCGGCCACATTAAAATTACCGTCTGGGGATGTCCGTTTGATATCCAAAAACTGCTCAGCAACAGTCGGGCAAGTGGGTAATGTTGGGGTGAACCAGAAAAGTTTGGGTAAATGAATATTTGATTTAGCCATTGGAAAAATTTCTGCTAAACTATTATTTTATGTTTTTTCCAAGAAATAACCCCTCGAGTGCGAAATTATAGAAGATCTCCTTTAAGATCAAACAATTCCATCGAATTGAGTATGATTGTATGTGTAATAGCATCTACTATACCAGGAATATCAATGAACCCAATTATTGCAATTGCTCAGGATACCCTTTTTTAGCTTCTAGGGTCTATTTCTTAGTTCAAGATCCCTCTTACTAACTGGAATCAAAGAATTAGTAGACCTCTTCCGCCCAAAATGAGAATGGGCTGGGGTTATGAACTTATAATCTGATGATGGAGTTGATTCCATGATTATAAGTTCATTCCATACCGGACCAGACCGGAATAGGGTTATGTACATTCTTATTATGAGAAGAGGGCATTCGAGCGTATGTAAATAGATACTATGTTTACATATGGATCCATGCGTCGTTACATTCCATTTAGGATTAGGAATAGGCGTAATCGGACCTGCTTTTTACATATTTATCGTTATTTGGGTACCATATTGACTTCTTTGGGCTTCTATTGAATCGAGAAGTAGGTTTGATTGTACATGTTTTTGATATATCTAAGGTATCCTCCGGATAATTCAAATCGAAGCAATTGGATGTCCGACTCGGGCCTATATGACATGACCGATCGATAGAAATACTCCAACACTCCACCCTTGTCATATATTCCCATACATCGCACTAGATAGATATCATATTCATGGAATACGATTCACTTTCAAGATGTCTTGATGGTGAAATGGTAGACACGCGAGACTCAAATTCTCGTGCTTAAGAGCGTGGAGGTTCGAGTCCTCTTCAAGGCATAATATTGAGAATGCTCATTCAATGAGCAATTCAATAAGAGATCTCGGATCGAATCGATATTGATAGACCGAGTATCTGTTGATACGAAGTAGTCCGACGATCCCTACGATCTGAGTCCGATCTGTTGGAATTGGAATAAGTTCGGCAGTGGATCACTAAATTTTGGAGATTTTCTCTATCTAATGAATGGGGAGTCCACTTTGAAATCGTCCGCCCTGCACCACCCCCCCGAGTTTATGCTTCAACAGGAATCACACAGGGGTAAATTGATACAATAGAAACCTCTGAGAAAATGCACGCCCGTAACCCAGCAGATAAAGTATATTACATAGTTTGTTTTAGGGATTGACGACTTACCCATTCAGTTATTTTGGCACTGGACGTTCCCAAAATGGGTACTATCAGGTCAGGTGAATTCGATAATAGACGTATGTTGGCATTCCAGCCTTCCTTCCCCTTTTAGGGAAAGAAAATCCAGTACCTCTTGGTCGTGTGAATATCTTAATAGGACGAACAAGCCCCGTGGATATCTTTGCTTCGGAACAAAACAATTAAAATTAGGCTCGGTCAACTGGAATGTGTATTAGCCATATAAAAGATCTTTCAATTGAGAAGATCCATCGACTTGAGACGAAGAGAAAGGTCTATCTATTTTAGTTAGTTATTCAGTTAAACCAATGAAATGATTCATTATCGGAGCAGATAGCAAGAACCATTTTATCGGACATGCACATTTTTTATTTTCCAATGGATTTACATGTTTAATTAATGTAAATTTTTTGATGTAGTGAGTAATAGGCTCTGGTTTTTCGTCGTTCAACAATTCTTGTTTAGGAAGTTCATACCATTCATACATAGTGTTTTGATCTAAGATTTCAATTCTTCTATCTTTCAGTAGTAGCATATTGTTCCATGTAGCTAAGGTCAAAAATATGGAAGAAACAAGTCTTTTCACGACTCTACCACCCGGTCATCTGTTCCACTTAATCCCTCTTTCATGTCCACATATCTTTCCGGCTAAGGAATGGGAAATCTTTCTCCTCTTACATGAATCAAATGTTTCATTTCATTCGGGAAAAGCCACTTCTTTCTCAACAATTTATTTGTCATTTGATCCAATAGCGTTCCATTAGTAGGAACAAATTTGATAAATACTGATAACTCTCGGATGGAGTATTAGAACGTAAAGATCCATTAGAGAATAAACTATTGGTTTTAAGCCATCTCTGGCGATTAATCAACAATTCGAGGTGCTTTTCTTGCGTATTCTTGATGAACCAGCGTTTATATATAGATGTAGGAGGCTTTGTTTGGGAAGTAAGAAGCCCCTTTGACATCTCTTGATCTGCAAAGAATTCTCGACGTGAAAACACAGAGACAAAGGGCTGATCTTTGAATAGGAAAAAGAATGGATCTGTAGGGTCCCAAATGTATTGGCTTATTCGAAAAAACCTTGTTCTTTGGAGGATCTATCTCATGTCTGGTACTGCATGGTTCCACTCTGCAAGAATTCCGAATCATTCTCTTGAAGCTCATCCTCTTTATGATAAATGATACGCTTGCCCCGAAATAACCTGGCCCAATAGGGAAATCCCAATTCATTGGACCTTTCGATACAATCAAATAGATTGCCACAAGGGCGCCATATTCTAGGAGCCCAAACTATGTGATTGAATAAATCCTCCTCTATCTGTTGCGGGTCGAGGGCTCCTTCTTCAAACTCCGAATCGTTTTTTCATATAGAAATCTCTGATCAACAAAAGAACAAGATCCATTTTGCATCATATCTAAGGGATTTCTTGGTTCGGACCGAAGAAGCAATGTCACTCGATCATTATCAAACTGACTGCAATCTTTTTCTGTCCGTGAGGGACCTATCCTATTTCTTAGAAAACATTTAATAAAAGGTAATGTACAAAATAAATCTGCTGTATACGAAATAGTCCCTTGCTATTGAGGAAAATGATCTAAATCTGCTGTCTGAGTGGACTGTTTTACCCACTCCAGCTCCCCCGAATAGTCCTCTTTTCCCCCACGTCGATAAGGAGCTAAAATATCAACTACTTTGATCCCTGTTTCAAAAATAGATAATTTTGTATCTAATTGTATAAAGGCAGGCGCGGATCTATGAATAGGAGATGTTGTGCGAGTATCTACAGGACCTAAATTATCAACGGGCTCTCCAAGAACGTTGAAAATTCGTCCGAGAGTAGCCCCACCAACCGGAACACTTAGAGCAGCCCCCGTGTCAATAACCTCCATTCCTCTCTTCAGACCATCTGTAGCACTCATAGCTACAACTCTCACTCGATTATTTCCTAATAATTGCTGTACCTCACAAGTGACATTAATTAGCTCGCCGTCAGTATTTCGGCCCTTAACTACCAAAGCGTTGTAAATATTAGGCATCTTACCCGGGGGAAAGGATACATCTAGCACTGGACCAATGATTTAAGCGACACGCCCCATGTTTTTTTCTTCAAGTGCGGAAACCCCGAGACCCGAAGGGGTAGGATTTGTTTTCATAATAATGATAAAGTGAAATATGTAGAAATTCTTTGCATTTTGTAAACCGAGGAAAAAATGTCCGACAGCAAGCAGGTTGATCGGTTAATTCAATACAATAATAAATAGGAGTTGGTACTTGATTTCGTTGGTACCATTCAAGCGACTCCAATTCGATTGTTTACTCGTTCAATGAGCGAATTTTCAAGTTTCACAACCTAAAAAATGAGGTAGATGGATAAAAACCATGAGGGAGCGTTTCAGTTCTCTAGCATTATAGACAATCCCACCCATATTTTCTATGGAATTCGAACCTGAACTCTATTTATGATTCATTTTTTTTCACATTGGCCATTATTTCTTATTTCAGCATATATTTTTCCGCCTCTTCTCTACCTTTTTAGGGACGAATTCCAGATAGTTTTACATCTAGGATTTACATATACAACATATAGCACTGTCAAGAGTGAATTTCCTTTTTTTGATAAATTTAGATTAAAAAAAAGTACGGGATTCGAAACTTGAAAAACAGGGATTGGTTGCGCCATACATATAAAAGAGTATAAAAAATGATGTTGATGTATTTGGCGAATCAAATATCGTGGTCTAACGAACAACCATTCTGATTAGTTGATAATATTTGTTGCGAGTTTTGTGAAAGATTCCTGTTAAATGTTTCATTAACGGCTAATTCATGTCGAGTAGACCTTGTCGTTGTGAGAATTCTTAATTCATGCGTTGTATGAAGGGACTTATGTCACCACAAACAGAGACTAAAGTAGGTGTTGGATTCAAAGCTGGTGTTAAAGATTACAAATTGACTTATTATACTCCTGACTATGAAACCAAGGATACTGATATCTTGGCAGTATTCCGAGTTACTCCTCAACCTGGAGTTCCACCTGAGGAAGCAGGGGCCGCGGTAGCTGCCGAATCTTCTACTGGTACATGGACAACTGTGTGGACCGATGGACTTACTAGCCTTGATCGTTACAAAGGAAGATGCTACGACATCGAGCCCGTTGCTGGAGAAGACAATCAATATATTTGTTATGTAGCTTATCCTTTAGACCTTTTTGAAGAAGGTTCTGTTACTAACATGTTTACTTCCATCGTGGGTAATGTATTTGGGTTCAAAGCGCTTCGCACTCTACGTCTGGAGGATCTGCGAATTCCTGTTGCTTATGTTAAAACTTTCCAAGGACCACCTCATGGTATCCAAGTTGAAAGAGATAAATTGAATAAGTATGGTCGTCCCCTATTGGGATGTACTATTAAACCAAAATTGGGGTTATCTGCTAAGAACTACGGTAGGGCGGTTTATGAATGTCTACGTGGTGGACTTGATTTTACCAAGGATGATGAAAACATGAACTCACAACCCTTTATGCGTTGGAGAGACCGTTTCTTATTTTGTGCCGAAGCAATTTATAAATCACAGGCCGAAACAGGTGAAATCAAAGGACATTACTTGAATGCTACTGCAGGTACATGCAAAGAAATGATGAAAAGGGGTGTATTTGCTAGAGAATTGGGAGTTCCTGTTGTAATGCATGACTACTTAACGGGTGGATACACTGCAAATACTAGCTTGTCTCATTATTGCCGAGATAATGGCTTACTTCTTCACATCCACCGCGCAATGCATGCAATTATTGATAGACAGAAGAATCATGGTATCCACTTCCGTGTACTAGCGAAAGAATTACGTATGTCTGGTGGAGATCATATTCACTCTGGTACCGTAGTAGGTAAATTGGAAAAGGAAAGGGAAATAACCTTGGGCTTTGTTGATTTACTACGTGATGATTATATTGAAAACTACCGAAGTCGTGGTATTTATTTCACCCAAGATTGGGTATCTCTACCGGGTGTTCTGCCTGTGGCTTCAGGTGGTATTCACGTTTGGCATATGCCTGCTCTGACCGAGATCTTTGGAGATGACTCTGTACTACAGTTCGGTGGAGGAACTTTAGGACACCCTTGGGGTAATGCACTGGGTGCTGTAGCAAATCGAGTAGCCCTAGAAGCGTGTGTACAAGCGCGTAATGAGGGACGTGATCTTGCTCGTCAAGGTAATGACATTATCCGTGAAGCTTGCAAATGGAGCCCTGAGCTAGCAGCTGCTTGTGAATTATGGAAGGAAATCAAATTGGAATTTGAAGCAATGGATACTTTGTAATCCAGTAATTACCATTCGTTTCTTTAATTGAATTGCAATTAAACTCGGCCCAATCTTTTACTAAAAAAGGATTGAGCCGAATAACGAATAAGGTTCCCATTTCATTTTCCAGGCATATATACATACTGGATTTCGGTATACAAAATCTTAAATACAAGATCTAAGACTCAACAATTCAAATCCTTTTGTTGTTGGATCCATAATTAATCCTATGGATCCTTGAGATGGGATTAGTAGAATATTTTCAATACCCCTTAATCCGGACTATGGTCGAATCGAGCCAATGGTCACAACGCTTTATCCCCGTCCCGTATATTGTCCTTTTCCTTCCACATTACAATAAAAACTTATTATTCTCCAAAAAAAGAATTCTTCCTAGGAGAGAACAAATCTTTTCGATTAGAATTTGTACACGGCACGGGATAGCCCTCGCTTTCTATTCTAATTAAAGAAAGGGTTCCATCATATAGATTGATAGTGAAGTGATATCCAGATTCCCACAAAAAAAGAATCCTTTTTTTCAAGACTCATCCGTGATTAGTTAATTATTCTATTTGATCTATATGCTTATTCCGAGAGGATATATTCAAATGATTATTCATCGAATGACTATTCATCTATTGTATTTACATTCAAATAGGGGGGCAAACAAGCTCTATGGAAAAAAGGTGGGTCAATTCGATGTTGTTTAACGAGGAATTAAAACATAGGTCTGGGCTAAGTAAATCAATGGATAGTCTTGGTCCTATTGAAAATACCAGTGGAAGTGAAGATCCCGTTATATATGATAGGGATAAAAATATCGATAGTGGGGACGATAGTGATAATTCCAGTGTTAATAATATGGATACTTTTTTCGATGTCAGGGACATTCGGAGTTTGATCTCTGATGACATCTTTTTAGTTAGGGATCGTAATGGTAACAGTTATTCGATATATTTTAATATTGAAAATTTTATTTTCGAGATTGACAATGATCGCTCTTTTATGAATGAACTAGAAAGTTCCTTTTATAGTTATCTGAATAATGGTTCTCAAAGCGACAATCACTGCTACGATCGTTATATGTATGATACTCAATGTAGTTGGAATAATCACATTTTTAATTGCATTGATAGTTATCTTCGTTCTGAAATCAGTATTGATAATTACATTTCAGGCGATAGTTACAATTACAATGACAGTTACATGTATAGTTACATTTGTAATGAAAGTGTAAATAGTAGTGACAACGAGAGTTCCAGTATACGAATTAGCACAAATAGAAGTGATTTTAATATGAGAAGAAGATATAATGATCTCGATATAAATAAAAAATACAGACATTTGTGGGTTCAATGCGAGAGTTGCTATGGGTTAAATTATAAGAAATTTTTTAAGTCAAAACTCAATGTTTGTGAACAATGCGGATATCATTTGAAAATGAGCAGTTCAGATAGAATCGAGCTTTCGGTTGATCAGGGCACTTGGGATCCTATGAATGAAGACATGGTTTCTATGGACCCCCATTGAATTTCATTCAGAAGAGGAACCTTATAAAGATCGTATCGATTCTTATCAAAGGAAAACAGTGTTAACCGAGGCTATTCAAACAGGCATAGGTCAACTAAATGGTATTCCCATAGCTATTGGGGTTATGGATTTTCAATTCATGGGGGGCAGTATGGGATCCGTAGTAGCATAGAAAATTACCCGTTTGATCGAGCATGCGACTCGTAAATCTCTACCTCTTATTATAGTTTGTGCTTCGGGAGGAGCGCGCATGCAAGAAGGAAGTTTGAGCTTGATGCAAATGGCTAATATATCTTCCGCTTCATATAATTATCAATCAAATAAAAAGTTATTCTATGTATCAATCCTTACATCTCCTACAACCGGTGGGGTGACTGCAAGTTTTGGTATGTTGGGAGATATCATTATTGCCGAGCCTAATGCCTACATTGCATTTGCGGGTAAAAGAGTAATTGAACAAACATTGAATAAGACAGTACATGATGGTTCCCAGGCGGCTGAGTATTTATTCCACAAGGGCTTATTGGACTCAATCGTACCACGTAATCCTTTAAAAAGTGTTCTGGGTGAGTTATTTCAGCTTCACAGTTTCTTTCCCTTAAATCAAAATTCAATCAAGTAGAGCATTCAATCAGTTATTTTATTTGCGGCAAAGAAGTTTTTTAGTTATTGGTAAAGAAAAAAAAGAAGAGTTCTTTTTCATTACGGGCATAAGATCTATTTATATTGTAAAAAGAATCAGAAGTTTCAGATACTTACTTTTTATTTTTTCCTCCAGATATGTATTTTATACCTATAATTGGTGCTATATTACTAATTAGTAATCATGAAGTTTCGATCAACAGGATAAAAGAATACATTCTTCTTTTGTTTAGCAAAATTTTATGAAGAAAAAGAATTTCATCTTATCCTCTAACTTATTATTGATATAGAAAATTCAAACATATAAAATAATAGAATAGAAATCGTGCATATTTCAATATGTCCCGTGAGAACTCATATTTAGTTCTACATTCCTTGCACTTATTATTCTATACTTATAATAAATAGATATACTTATCATAAGATATCTTTATAACAGGTACAAATTTTAAATCGAGGTATCCATTCTATGACAACTTTTGATTTACCCTCTATTTTTGTGCCTTTAGTGGGCCTAGTTTTCCAGGCAATTGCAATGGCTTCTTTATTTCTTCATGTTCAAAAAAATAAGATTGTCTAGATTCCTATGAAGCAGACGTTTTTATGTTTAACCAATTTGATGAATTATTTCTAATGGTTCACATCATAATAGTGCTAGCTGATGAGAGTTAATTCGGGAACAAAAAAGTAAAGTAAAATTCATTTGGTTTATTCTCTCAATTCCAATAAAATGCAATTGGATCTAGTATGAACTGGCGCTCAGAACGTATATGGATAGAACTTATAACGGGGTCTCGAAAAACAAGTAATTTCTGTTGGGCTTGTATCCTTCTTTTAGGTTCACTAGGGTTCTTATTGGTTGGAATTTCTAGTTATCTTAGTAGGAATCTGATATCCTTATTCCCTTCTCAGGAAATCCTCTTTTTTCCACAAGGCATCGTTATGTCTTTCTATGGGATCGTGGGTCTGTTCATTAGCTCCTATTTATGGTGCACAATTTCGTGGAATGTAGGTAGTGGTTATGACCGATTTGATCGAAAAGAAGGAATAGTGTGTATTTTTCATTGGGGATTTCCTGGAATAAATCGTTGTATCTTCCTTCGATTCCTTATGAGAGATGTCCAGTCGATTAGATCGAAATTAAAGAGGGTCTTTTTCCTCATCGTGTCCTTTATATGGAAATCAGAGGTCAGGGAGCCATTCCCTTGACTCGTACTGATGAGAATCTGACTCCACGAGAAATTGAACAAAAAGCGGTGGAATTGGCCTATTTCTTGCGCGTACCAATTGAAGTTTTTTGAAATGAACTGCGAAGAATTAATGTTTTGTTAGCATGGGGGGAAGGAACAGAACTAAGGAATCTTCATTTTATAGAACTCATGCTTCATAGAAATTTTTGATCGGATAGAGTCGACGAAAGAGGTGGTTTCCTTAGTAATTTACATATTAAAAATGCCACAAAAGAATTAATAAAAATCTGGAATCCTAGGTTACAAATTGGTGGAATACTAGGCAACCCGAAATGTTTTTGAATGATATTAAAGAAAAGAATCTTCTAGAAAAATTCATAGAATTAGAAGAACTTTTCTTTTTGGACGAAATTATAAAGGAGTACCCGGAGACACATATACAAAAGCTCCGTATAGAAATCCACAAAAAAAACGATAGAATTGGTCAAGATGCACAATGAAGATCATTTTCATAGCATTTTGCACTTCTCGACAAATATAATCTGTTTTGCTATTCTAAGTGGTTATTATATTTTAGGTAATGAAGAACTTCTCGTTCTTAATTCTTGGGGTGAAAGAATTCATCTATAACTTAAGTGACACAATAAAAGCTTTTTCTATTCTTTTATTAACTGATTTATGTATCGGATTCCATTCGCCTCATGGTTGGGAACTAATGATTGGCTCTATCTCCAAGGATTTTGGATTTTATCATAATGATCAAATTATATCTGGTCTTGTTTCCACTTTCCCAGTCATTCTAGATACACTTTTAAAATATTGGATTTTCCGTTATTTAAATCGCGTATCTCCGTCACTTGTAGTGATTTATCATTCAATGAATGACTAAAGACCGACTCACCGATATTAATCAAATCATAATTTTAATACTTTGTTTGTACATACACAAACAAAGCATTCAAAATCTTACTCACCTTTTATATTTATATCCATCCCAGAGACTCTTCCTGTATTCCATTCAAGTAAAATTATTCCATTAAAAGAAATTCACCTTTGGAGCACATTATATGGAGTTGTCCGTTTGCTACGCAAATCTGGCAGTGGTGTTCAGGTTTGTTTAATTTAAGACCTTATTATGATGTTGTGACTTCATATAAATCAGAAAAAGGTAGGAGTCGTATTATTAAGGATTTATGGATTCTTGCTAACTTGGTGATTCGCTCGGAGTTGTGGCAGTCTAGAAATTTAGCTTGTTTTCAAAATTTGGAAGCTAGCATTCACTTCTTCAAGAAGAGAGTTTTCTTTTTGGTTCATGAATATTCTGTTAGGCTGAAGAGTTCTATGCGTAATACTTCAGCATATTTGGAGATTTTGAACAACTTCCGTGTGGCTCATAGGCAGGTTCATCAGGTAGAACCAATTGAAGTTTTTTGGCATCCTCCTAATAGGGATGAGATTTTATTATGTTGTGATGGTGCGGCCAAAGGAAACCCAGGTGTTGCAGGGGCTGGTGTTGTGGTGCGTGATGCGGATTGTAACTTTGTTGGGGCTATGAGCATTGGGCTGGGAATTACAAATAATTTCTTGGCTGAACTTTATGGTGTTATTGTTGGTTTAGAATGGGATTTGAAGTGGAATATGAGAAAGGTTCTTGTGCGTTTAGATTCAATGGGAGCGATTGCTGCCTTGACGGGTACAAATCTTCCTTGGTTTGTTAAACACAGGTGGAGAAGAATTAATAACAGTTATGATTCTATTCGTTTTGTTCATACATTTCGTGAGGAAAATTTTGCACCTGATTGTATGGCAAAAAGGGGATGTTATCTTTCAAATGGTGAGGGGTTAAGTTTTGATGAAAGGCCGGAATTTCTTAGGCATTTAGAATTTCCTTATGTTTCTTATTTCAGATTTAAATAGTTTGTAAGTTTTTGGGGTCTTAGGACCTCTTTTCTTGTGAACTCTTTGTACATATTGGCTATTCATTAATATAATCTGGATTTAGCAAAAAAAAGACTTCCTTCATATGTTCTTGAATCAACATACATAGAAATGTAATTTTTACTAGACGTACTGCCTTAGAACATATTAATTGTAATTACAATACATTTTTCAAACTTTTACTGTTAAAGATGAGTTTATCTAGTTTACAAATTAGTCTCAGAAATCAATTTCCGACTTATAACGAAGTGTGTAAACTTTTTTTAGTTAACGTATATAAAATTCAACATTTTTATGAACTCTTTCTTTTTGTGTTGGCTTTGTCTTTCTATTTCATTCAAGATACATGAAATTTGTTAGGATTTGGATTAGTTCTGCTTGGTCTTTCATCCTTCTTCTATTGTGAAATTAGACTTCTTTCATATTTTCTAGGATCAGCGTACATAGAAATGCAATTTTTACTAGACGTATTGCCTTAGAACATATTTATTGTAATTACAATACATCTTTCAAACTTTTTATATTAAATATGAGTTTATCTATTTTATAATTTAGTCTCAGAAATCAATTTCCGACTTATAACGAAGTGTGTAGACTTTTTTGAGTTAACGTATAAAAAATTTAACATTTTTATGAACTCTTTATTTTTCTGTTGGCTTTGTCTTTCTATTTGATTCAAGATAGATGAAATTTGTTAGGATTTGGATTAGTTCTTCTTGGTCTTTCATCCTTCTTCTATTGTGAAATTTGACTTCCTTCATATTTTCCTGAATCAACGTACATAGAAATGCAATTTTTACTAGATGTAATGCCTTAAAACATATTATTTGTGATTACAATACATTTTTCAAACTTTTTATGTTAAAGATGAGTTTATCTAGTTTACAATTTAGTCTCAGAAATCAATTTCCGACATATAATGAAGTGTGTAGACTTTTTTGAGTTAACGTATATAAAATTCAACATTTTTATGAACTCTTTCTTTTTGTGTTGGCTTTGTATTTCTATTTGATTCAAGATAGATGAAATTTGTTAGGATTTGGATTAGTTCTTCTTGGTCTTTCATCCTTCTTCTATTGTGAAATTGGACTTCCTTCATATGTTCTTGAATCAACATACATAGAAATGTAATTTTTACTAGACGTACTGCCTTAGAACATATTAATTGTGATTACAATACATTTTTTAAAATTTTTCTGTTGAAGATGAGTTTATCTAGTTTACAATTTAATCTCAGAAATCAACTTCCGACTTATAACGAAGTGTGTAGGCTTCTTTAAGTTAACGTATAAAAAATTTAACATTTTTATGAACTCTTTGTTTTTGTATTGGCTTTGTTTTTCAATTTGGTTCAAATAGATGAAATTAAGAATTTGGATTAGTTCTGGATGGTCTTTCATCCTTCTATTGTGAAATTTTACTTCCTTTATATTTTCTTGCATCAGTGTACATAGAAACGCAATTTTTACTAGATGTAATACCTTAGAAGATATTAATTGTAATTACAATACATTTTTCAATCTTTTTCTGTTAAAAATGAGTTTATCTAGTTTACAATTTAGTCTCAGAAATCAATTTCCGACTTATAAAGAAGTGTGTAGACTTTTTTGAGTTAACGTAAATAAAATTGAACACTTTTATGAACACTTTCTTTTTGTGTTGGCTTTGTCTTTCTATTTGATTCAAGATAGATGAAATTTGTTAGGATTTGGATTAGTTCTGCTTGGTCTTTCGTCCTTCTTCTATTGTGAAATTTGACTTCCTTCATCTGTTCTTGAATCAACATACATAGAAATGTATTTTTTACTAGACGTACTGCCTTAGAACATATTAATTGTGATTACAATACATTTTTTAAACTTTTTCTGTTGAAGATGAGTTTATCTAGTTACAATTTAGTCTCAGAAATCAATTTCCGACTTATAACGAAGTGTGTAGACTTTTTTGAGTTAACGTATAAAAAATTCAACATTTTTAAGAACTCTTTATTTTTGTATTGGCTTTGACTTTCAATTTGATTTAAATAGATGAAATTTGTTAGACTTTGGATTCGTTCTGGATGGTCTTTCATCCTTCTTCTATTGTGAAATTTGATTTCCTTCATATTTTCTTGAATCAACGTACATAGAAATGCAATTTTTACTAGATGTAATGCCTTAGAACATATTATTTGTGATTACAATACATTTGTCAAACTTTTTCTGTTAAAGATGAGTTTATCTAGTTTACAGTTTAGTCTCAGAAATCAATTTCCGACATATAACAAAGTGTGTAGACTTTTTTGAGTTACGTATATAAAATTCAACATTTTTATGAACTCTTTCTTTTTGTGTTGGCTTTGTCGTTCTATTTGATTCAATATAGATAAAATTTGTTAGGATTTGGATTAGTTCTTCTTGGTCTTTCATCCTTCTTCTATTGTGAAATTGGACTTCCTTCATATGTTCTTGAATCAACATACATAGAAATGTAATTTTTACTAGACGTACTGCCTTAGAACATATTAATTGTAATTACAATACATTTTTCAAACTTTTACTGTTAAAGATGAGTTTATCTAGTTTACAATTTAGTCTCAGAAATCAATTTCCGACTTATAACGAAGTGTGTAGACTTTTTTTAGTTAACGTATATAAAATTCAATATTTTTATGAGCTCTTTCTTTTTGTGTTGGCTTTGTCTTTCTATTTCATTCTAGATACATGAAATTTGTTAGGATTTGGATTAGTTCTGCTTGGTCTTTCATCCTTCTTCTATTGTGAAATTAGACTTCTTTCATATTTTCTAGGATCAGCGTACATAGAAATGCAATTTTTACTAGACGTATTGCCTTAGAACATATTAATTGTAATTACAATACATCTTTCAAACTTTTTCTATTAAATATGAGTTTATCTATTTTATAATTTAGTCTCAGAAATCAATTTCCGACTTATAACGAAGTGTGTAGACTTTTTTGAGTTAAGGTAAATAAAATTTAACATTTTTATGAACTCTTTCTTTTTGTGTTGGCTTTGTCTTTCTATTTGATTCAAGATAGATGAAATTTGTTAGGATTTGGATTAGTTCTTCTTGGTCTTTCATCCTTCTTCTATTGTGAAATTTGACTTCCTTCATATTTTCCTGAATCAACGTACATAGAAATGCAATTTTTACTAGATGTAATGCTTAAAACATATTATTTGTGATTACAATACATTTGTCAAACTTTTTCTGTTAAAGATGAGTTTATCTAGTTTACAATTTAGTCTCAGAAATCAATTTCCGACATATAATGAAGTGTGTAGACTTTTTTGAGTTAAGGTAAATAAAATTTAACATTTTTATGAACTCTTTCTTTTTGTGTTGGCTTTGTCTTTCTATTTGATTCAAGATAGATGAAATTTGTTAGGATTTGGATTAGTTCTTCTTGGTCTTTCATCCTTCTTCTATTGTGAAATTTGACTTCCTTCATATTTTCCTGAATCAACGTACATAGAAATGCAATTTTTACTAGATGTAATGCTTAAAACATATTATTTGTGATTACAATACATTTGTCAAACTTTTTCTGTTAAAGATGAGTTTATCTAGTTTACAATTTAGTCTCAGAAATCAATTTCCGACATATAACGAAGTGTGTAGATTTTTTTGAGTTAACGTATAAAAAATTCAACATTTTTATGAACTCTTTCTATTTGTGTTGGCTTTGTCTTTCTATTTGATTCAAGATAGATGAAATTTGTTAGGATTTGGATTAGTTCTTCTTGGTGAAATTTCTATTTCATTAACTCCCAAACCAATACACATTGCACCTACCACTTCACAATTTGCATTCCTTGCAACAACACCAGCTCCCGCCACCCCTGGATTACCTCTTGAGGCGCCATCCGTGCACAAAAGCAATTCATTATCATTAGGAGGAAACCAAAAACACTCCTTGGGATCAGTAAACTTCACCTTTCTATGTCGAACCCTAAAAAACTCCAGAATTCTCAAGTCATCCATAGAATTATGCATATAACTCTTCATACGAACTGAATAATCTTGCATTAAACTAAAAACACGTTTTTGAAATAAAGACCAACAAGGGTTCTTCTTTTCATACACTTTTTTGTTCCTAGTGAACCATAATTCTGAACGCACAACCAAATTCACTACCAACCACAAATCCTTAACAATACCACTATGATTTTTTGCCTTTTGGTAAGAAGTAATAATATCATAATTAGGTTTAATTTTGAAAATACCTTCAATCCACTCCCAAGCTTGACGCGCAAAATTACAGCTCCAAAGAATATGTTGGAGAGACTCCTCCTCAATCTGACACACACTACATTTAGATGCAAGTTGAATTTTAAATCTGCTACGTACCTTATCAAGAGTAGCACACGCACCACGAATAAACTTCCAGTTCTGAGCCGCCAATGAAGGATGCACCACCCTCTTCCATAACAACCCCGCCTCCCTCAAAATAGGATATTTCTTCCTAATCAATTCCCTAGCTGACTTGACAGAAAATTTACCTTGTAAATCAGGCATCCAAAAACGCCTATCCACTCACATATGAATTTTTGGTAAATCCTGTTGCACCACACCAGCACTTAAAAGGAGTTGCGAATGAACTCCATGAATCTGCCAATCACCTTGCACAATAATATCACAAACACGAGCTGATCTGTCTAAATCCATGCGATTTAAAACACTAGCTAAGGTTGTATTTCCATACCATATATCAAAGAATAAAGAAGTATCCCTACCGTCACCAATAAAACACTTCGTGTTGTCCACCATCTCCTTATGAACCCAACGAAGACCAGGAAGAATAGAAGATTTCACCCCTGCCATCTTAATACGACCATCCCTACAAGTGAATTTGGCTTCCAAAAACCTCGCCCACCTCTTACGAGAAGATTTTATAGCCCACCACAATTTCATCAGCAAAGCTTTATTCATAGTCCTTAGGCTAGTGATCCCAAGACCACCTTCCTTTAAAGGACTACAAATCTTATCAAAACCAACTACAAAAGCTCTAGTAAGATTAGAATCACTCGAACACAGAAAATTACGAATCACACGCTCACATTGAAGTGTGAATTTTACCGGACATTTGTACACAGCCATGTTATGAATAGAATAACTCGAAAGAACATTCTTAACAAGCAAAACCCTATCTTGAAAAGATAACATCTTACCTTTCAGAACCGAAAGTTGAACCCTCAACTTATCAACAACGTTGCCGATGTGACTATACTTAACCATCCCCGGCATCGCCTTAACTCCCAAATATCTCTCAGGAAAGTTAGAAATTGCCATACCTAAGAAAGTTGCAATGGTATGGCGCCTACTCAAAGTCCCACCACCGATGTAGATCTTGCTCTTCTCCCTACAAACCCTCTGACCAGAAGCTTGTTGGTAATTCTCCAAAAGTTTCACCAGATTCTTCACACTCTTCATATTTCCCTTGCAAAAAATCATAATATCATCAGCAAAAAATGAATGAGTAGGAGCAATACCCTTACGTTTTACCATATAAGACATATCCTTATTCTGAAAGAGTTTAGTGATGTTGAAGCTAAGCACATCCTCAATCAAAACAAAAATAAGAGGATATAGAGGATCCCCTTGCCGTAAACCCCTATTAATCTTGAAATAACCCTCCGGACTACCATTAAGAAGAATAGAAATACGCGCCGAATCCAGAATTTTCCAAATCCAAGAGCACCAATCTTCAGAAAACCCATACCTTCTAAAAACCTCAAGAACAAAAGACCAGCTCACCGTATCAAAAGCCTGAGAGATATCAAGCTTCAAACCCAAATTACCGTCCTTCCTTTTGATGTGCAATTCATTCTCCATCTCAGAAGCTAAACTAATATTCTCATGGATATTCCTTCCCTTCATGAAAGCCACTTGCTCTTCAGACACCAACTTTCCCAACACCCTAGCAATAACCGGAACAACTGTGGGTCGTCTGCATCAAAAAGTGTTATCACAGACATAAGAAAACTACAACAAACCAAGAAAGTGAATAAACATAGCCACCCTTGCCTAGTTTCCTGTTTAAGACAACTACCTCTAGTTGTGGTTCACATTCAGGTTCTATAAAGGGGTCTAAATAAAATATTTTCATGTGTTGCACCTCCTCATGAGTAAGATCCAAATGATCAGGTTCTAAGATACGGAAAAATTTAGAAGCACATAATACTAACCTGAATAATTGAGGATCCTCATCATATTTGACTCACACAGTTGACCATAATGAAAGTGGTGGTCAATCTTAAGCAAATGTGTCGATTTTAATCTCCTAAAGTACTTAGGATTAGTCTCAAAACTTAATAACTGACACATTTGAAACTCATACGTTCCCACAATTGGTTGAAAACTATTTGGTGGGAACACAAAATCAATCTGGGTATCATAGCCTGGGCAAACCACATCCACCAAAGGATGGGTTTTTAACAATTGGACTTCTTCCCGGACATCATTAGGTCCGGGAAAACGTGTATGAAGATAATCTTTTAAAATCGCTGAGGCACACATGTCAAGTCCCAAGTGAGTGACCTTTTTAAGAGTTAACGGTAAGGAACAAGGAGAATGATAATCACCCCCAAACTTAGAGTTTCCAGTGTCTCTAGATAGACTAGTCACAATCTTCCTAATTTCTAAGTCATCAGATTCCTGAAAATGGTGAATTGATTCTTCTAAGTCAGGTTCATCCTCACTCATCTCTACGAGTTCATTCTCTTTGTCTAAGACTATTGTTTATAAATCGCTAGACTCAAAATAAACCCGTTCCTCTATACCATCATTGGCTTCATAAAAAGGAAATACTACATCGTCTAAAATGGGGATACTTCTAGTCAAATCCTCGTCCTTTTGATTAGGTGAATAATCATTAAAATTATTTGGATTTAAACTAGAAATAATATTATCATTATAAAACTCAATTGGGATAACAAATTCCTGATCACTATGCCTACATATTTCAGATTCTTCCTCAGCACTATCCTTATCATAATCATCATTGTAATAATATGAAAATGGTCGAACCTCGTCTAAAAAAATAGTGTTACCAATTATAACCTCATCATATTGATTATGCAAATAACTATCCTCATTTTCAAGGGTATTATTGGAAACACTATTGTTAGAGCACTGCTCGGTCGGCCTCGCAAGTGTTGCTATCTCAAACTTGTTTGTCAAGTTTAGTTGCCAAAACTATAAATTTTGATTTCTAGTCTACTTATAGCTAAGTCTCGGACTAGGATAGAAAGTATAGTTGAGATCTAGACTCCACGGCGTTCATCATACAAAGACGAAGAACTACTCAAGGAACTGGTGGAACTTCATCGACTAAAAGGTATGTGGAGATTTGAACTTATCTATCACTCAAAAGTCTATCTACTCTATCTCATATCTTGAGACAAAAGTTGTATTGCTATATAGACTTCGATTATACACATTTGCTATTTCGAGCCGAGTTTACCTCGCTTATCTATTTCTCGAAATATGTGTTGGTAAGCTTTCGCTTTTGCCAAGTTCATATTTACTAGTGACGAAAGTCATATTAGTTTCAATCACTTGAAAATCGCTTTGACGAAAAATAGTTTGTGAACAACAACTATAGAACGTTCTCTAAGAATGTTCCAATGATAGAAGTGAGAGTTGAGAATATGTAACCATCTCTGGATATAAGCATATAGTGTGTTCGCACATTAGTGTATAAGTCTAAAACCGGGAACCAAATGTATATGTCTGTGTGTACTAAATGGTTGATAGAGACTGGGTAAGTATGTGTACCCGTACGCACTGGCGGAAGTTCACGACCGTGAATTTCTGCTGAGTTTGGAAATCAAAACCAACTCAATCCGGTTATCAAAGTATGCGTACTCGTACGCATACTAGTGGAAAGTTCATGTCTGTGAATTTCTGCTGAGTTTGAAAACAAAAACAAACTCAAATCCGGTTACTTAAGTACGCATACCCTTACGCATTCTTAAGTGTGTTACTTTCTAAAATTGGTTTGTTCATGAACTAAAACATTTATATATTAAGGAATTCAATTTGCAAACCGTGGTTATAATGTTCATGAATCGATTCGAGTGAATCAAAACCAATTTTGCTTCGATTATGTCTTGTATACTTCTATTGATCTAAGCAATTGAACAACTCTCTAGCTAGTTCTTTTGAGTCATTTGAACTAGTTATGGTGAACATGAATATGGTTGATATGAAAGTGCTCATATGGATAACCATTTGGTTAACTACTGTTGAATCAACTAGGTGTACACATTTAGGTACGTTTACACAAACGAAAATGAACGTGCATTTAATTTGTGTATAACAATCTAAGTTCGATCTAACGGTTAAAAGATATCAGCTTGAATCTAATCAGGTTTTCATGTAACGTGAAATATTGAATGCTTTGTTACCAAGGTAGCATTGATTGCAAACCCTGATTTGAAGACTATGTAAAGGAGAACTCTAGCAACTGGGAAACCTAATCCCCACACCTCTTGTGTGATACTAGTTGTATAAGCTAGAGTCGATTATCCTTTAACCTTAGGTTTCTTCTCAAGACCATGTAGGTTAACGACTTGAAGACTTCATTGGGATTGTGAAGCCAGACCCAACTATTTCTTTGTAGTTGCGTGATCTGATTTTGTTTTTTCTATCGTATTGAGTACAATTGTAAGATTGGCTCGAGATTAATTTCTCCAATAGGCCAGATAGAAAAGTAGTCACAAACATCTTCGTCTTATCATTTGTGATTCCACAATATCTAGTTTCTCCATCATACGATTTAGATTATTGTGAGGTGATTGATAATTCTAGGATGGTCTTCGGGAATATAAGTCCGGGTTATCGATTGGTTCCTGTTCACCTTGACTTATCAAAAGACGGAACAAAACTCATAGGTATTTCTGTGGGAGACAAATTTATCTATTACTGTAGACTTTTCTGTGTGATACATACTTCTTTATTTAAAGTCATCGACTTTGGGTCGTAGCAACTCTTAGTTGTGGGTGAGATCAGCTAAGGGAATCAAGTGCATAGTATCCTGCTAGGATCAGAGACGTAAGGAGCGCAACTGTACCTTGGATCAGTGTGAGATTGATTTGGGTTCAACTACAGTGCAGACCGAAGTTAGTTTGTAGTAGTCTAGTGTATGTAGCGGCTTAATACAGTGTGTGTTCAATCTGGACTAGGTCCTAGGGTTTTTCTGCATTTGCGGTTTCCTCGTTAACAAAACTTCTGGTGTCTGTGTTATTTCTTTTCCGCATTATATTTTGTTATATAATTGAGATATCACAGGTTGTGCATTTAATCGATCAATTGGTAAATCCGACCTTTGGTTGTTGATTGAAATTGATTGATACTTGAACATTGGTCTTTGGTACCGTTCAAGTTAATTTCTCTTGTATTCAGTTAGACTCGCAGATTTCTATTTGCTTGATCAATTATTGAATCGATAAATTGAGATATAACTCTTTGATATATTTTTTATAAGATTGAGTTTGACTGTCTAGTTGATTCTCTTAAAAGTATATTGGAGTTTGTCCATACAGATTTCTACGCGAAATATTGGGTGTGGTTGTTAGACCCCCGCTTTTTCAATTGGTATCAGAGCAGGCAAACACATTTAAAGACCTTATAAGTCTGTGTTTGTAGCAATTTGTGTCTGTGGACGAAAGATTATCTCTTGCTATTGAGCACACCAAAATGTCCTCTAATGATAACTCCTTAGTTGATTCTTCTGAATCCCGAGGTAGAAAGGTTGTTTTATCTAATATTGATAACATTCCCTCAATTGGGACACTTGACATTTTGTCGAAAGCTGAAAGGGATATCACCAGAATCTCAAAAAAATCTTCTGTGGCTATTGATTTTCATAATCATGCTCAGCTCATTGATGAATTTGACAAGTCTCTTGGTCGAGAACGGTAACTCTATAGTATCATTGAATCCTTCTCCAACAATATCGAAAAACTCTTTCAAGAAACTACCCTTTAGCGTGAAAAGATTAGTGTTCTTGATAATATTGTTAAAGAAGGCTCAATTAGAGAAAAACGTTTGATTGGGACACATTCATCTGATCTTAACAGACTTCGTGTTGAAAAAAGAAACTAGATACATCCCTTATTCTAGCCCAAGATCTGCAAATCCTTGAAAAAGGAAAACTCTGTCTTAATGAGAAATTCTTCTGTACCGATGATCAATTCTCAGACAGAGTTACAGTACATGAAGAGATGTTCTTCAAAGGAAGTTTCTGCTAAGAAGTGTTTACATGACTTGCAATCTTCTAATAGGGCCATGAATTTAATACAAGCTCCTGTCAATGTTTCTCCTCCACGAACCTATTCCTTCTGTGGGGAAAAGAATCACTATGTTCATCATTGTATTGCTAGAAAGAAACAGATTTCTAATCTTCAAAATCTACTTATTTTCACTGTCAATAGAGTAAACTCTCTAATGACCACTACAATGGATTTCTTCCCTGCAGAAAAACAGGATTCTCATAAAATAGATTTCAATGGTCACTCATCTCGAATGGTGCAAATTCTTACACCACAAAAATACACATTCCCAATATTTATGAGAATAAGTCTGGTAAATCCAAGTCTAGATGGTGGAAACTTATCTCTTCCAATCCTCAGAACCTATTTCTAGAAGTCCTAGACTTAATCCTCAGAAAAAATATTTCTGATGGATCACTTGACAAGGTTATATTGAATCCTTATGGAATAAAAAATAACCGAAAGAAGGTAAGGAATACCAGGTTCAAACCTTCAGATGGAATTTACAACTCATCTCTCAATTCTCATAGTGGGATTTCATCTCACTTGACTGCCTAATCTTAGGTATCTAACTTGAGGGATGCAAGAATGACTCTTGGGAGATACTCAAGTCTATTGTAGTTTTTCATTTGTATTATGTTTGACTATTCTGTTTTCTCTTGATGCGAAAGTAGAGTCAATTGACTCCTTGGTGCTATGTACCTCAATTTTATGATGATGAGGGATATAGGAAAACAGAGGTATTTTATTCTTTTCGAATCTCTTCTGTTCCGTTATTTACAACCAGTCCACGAACGTGCGTGTCTCTCTTGGGAGTTTAGGGTGTCCACAACAAGGGAGAATCTCTCTTGCTTGAAATCATATATATACCTTATATTGTTTTGCCTTCCCTACTATAAAAAAAGGGATATGGAAAACTCCTCAAGACCTCAAGAAGTTGTGAATCTTGAGATGGAAGAAGACGCTAAAGGATGCGATTCTGTTCAAGAACTTGTCTTGAAAAGGATGATTGAAAGGAAAGAGTACAACTCCTGGGTTGGAAAATCTGTCAAGGATTTAATTCTTTTTCAGAATGACTCTAAGGTCGAGTTTGCAAATCTTCAACTGCAAATAAATCAGCTAATTGATGGACAAGCCAAAATTCTTGATAATCAAAACATCTTGATCAGGAATCAGAAAAAGCTCATCATGGACTGTGTCAAAGCTAGGCATCTTGCCCGCATTGTTGATCGAAAAGTTAATGTTCTCACTCACGAACATGGAGTCTCTACGGTCAAAAGAATCAAGGATATCAGTGATACCTTTTATGATGGACCATTTCAAAGGTATGATGTTATCAAAGAAACTTGATTCTTATATATGTCTAGGAAATCTTCTTATGAGAATTTTATTCTTGTGTTTTAGGAAGAATAACTAGAGGTTGAAATAGGCATTATTGTGATTACACATAGCTATGTCCAACGTTTTTCATCTTCAATGTTTTTAGATTTATTTGCTTAAATTCTAAAGTTTGTTTGGAAGATGATTTTTGCAGTATAAATCTTTATGGTTTTATATATTGCAAATTCTTATGGGATATGTGTGTTAGCGTCCGTGAACTATGATTGTCCCATACGTGGTCAAAAGTTAAGTCTTTCGTATGTCGATATGCAAGTATTGATAAAAGATTGAATGAACTTTTTGACTTATAACAGTTAAAGCCTTTATGTCATTATTTGATGGAAGAAAGGATAAAACTTTTGTTTACAAGGACTATGTCTATTGTATGTCATTGTGCAAATAATGACGGAAAATGGAATGAATCCTTGTCTATTCCGCAGTATTGATCTTCCCTGATCCATTTTTTTTATATACTATGTGGCTACGTAAGTTTTCTTATGTTGAGCATTTCCGATTAAATTAATCATGGGTTCTCTTGTGGCTAATTTAATTGAGCTTTTGGATACAACTTCATATTCTTATGTGATTTGTGTTGTCCAAAGAAATCCTTCTTTTCTTCTTGAAAGTAATCTTGTTGTTCTTTCGAGAATCACATTTTATGGGGGAGAGTTCTTAATTGAACTTGTGCTTAATTTCCAAATCTTTGTGGGGAGTGCGGCTATGGAATATTATAGGGGTTATCTTATATCTTTATAAACTCCTTGATGAATGCATTTAGTTTCGGCTATATGATTGTATCTAAAATGTTGATATGTGCTTTATTTTGGTCATGAAATGTCTCTATGGAAATTTCATTAGGATCCCACTAGTTTCGTACCTTTGCCAATTTTATTGACAAAAAGGGGGAGAATTAATGTGTAGTTCACACTATAAATACATATGGTTTTTGGATCATTATGTAAGGGGGAGTGGTTTCCATGTGAGATGGAGTGTTGACTAAGGGGGAGTGATACATATTACCATAGTATTGTTCTCGAAGTTGTGATACAATTGAACTTTGATGTTTTGTAATAATACTATGACACTATGTAACAATGATTGAGAGATTTTGTTTTCTCATTGTTGTGGCTACGGATTTTCAACAACGATGATGCTGAACTTACAACCTTTGGAATCATTAGAGTATTTGGAGATGATGAAGATTTCGAGTAATGTTGAAGAATCAATGAGATCATGCATGTGGAAGAGAAGCTGCAAAGTTTATTTATTTTGTATTCCATATGTATTGGTAGTTTTGTCACTAAAATTGACAAAGGGGGAGATTGTTAGAGCACTGCTCGGTCGAACTCGCAAGCATTGCTATCTCAAGCTTGTTTGTCAAGTTTAGTTTCCAAAACTATGAGTCTTGATTTCTAGTCTACTTATAGCTAAGTATCGTACTAGGATAGAAAGTGTAAATGAGCTCTGGACTCCACGACGTTCATCATACAAAGATGAAGAACTACTCAAGGAACTGGTGGAATTTCATCGACTAAAAGGTATGTGGAGACTTGAACCTATCTATCACTCAAAAGTCTATCTACTCTACTCTTCGATTATACACATTTGCTATTACGAGACGAGTTTATCTCGCTTATCTATTTCTCGAAATATGTGTTGGTAAGCTTTCGCTTTGGCCAAGTTCATCTTTACTAGTGACGAAAGTCATATTAGTTTCAATTACTTGAAAATCACTTTGACGAAAAATAGTTTGTGAACAACAACTATATAACGTTCTCTAAAATATTACAATGATTGAAATGAGAGTTTAGAATATGTAACCATCTTTGGATATAAACATATAGTGTGTTCGCACATTAGTGTATAAGTCCAAGACCGAGAACCAAATGTATGCATACTTGTGTGTCTATTAAATGGTTTATGCAGACTGGGTAAGTATGCGTACCGTACGCATACTGACGGAAGTTCACGACTGTGAATTTCTGTTGAGTTTGGAAATCAAAACCAACTCAATCCGGTTACCAAAGTATGCGTACCCGTACGCATACTAGCGGAAAGTTCATGTCTGTGAATTTCTACTGAGTTTCAAAACCAAAAAAACTCAAATCTAGTTACTTAAGTACACATACCCGTACGCATACTTAAGTGTGTTACTTTCTAAAATTGGTTTGTTCATGAACTAAAACATTTATATATAAGAAATGCAATTTGCAAACCGTGGCTATAATATTCATGAATCGATTCAAGTAAATGAAAACCAATTTTGCTTCGACTGTGTCTTGTATACTTCTATAAGATCTAATCAATTGAACAACCCTCTAACTAGTTCTTTGAGTCATTTAAACTAGTTATGGTGAACATCAATATGGTTGATATGAAAGTGCTCATATGGCTAACCATTTGGTTAACTACCGTTGAACCAGCTAGGTGTACACGTTTAGGTACGGAACGTGCATTTCATTTGTGTATAACAAGCTAAGTTCGATCTAACGGTTGAAAGATATTAGCTTGAATTTAATCAGGTTTTTGTTACCAAGGTAGCATTGATTGCAAACCCTGATTTGAAGACTATATAAAGGAGAACTCTAGCGACTAACCTAATCCCCACACCTCCTGTGTGATACTAGTTGTATAAGCTAGAGTCGATTCTCCTTTAACCTTAGGTTTGTTCTCGAGACCCTGTAGGTTAACGACTTGAAAACTTCATTGGGATTGTGAAGCCATACCCAACTATTTCTCTGTAGTTGCGTGATCTAATCTTGCTGTTTCTATCGTATTGAGTACAATTGTAAGATTGGCTCGAGATTAATTTCTCCAATAGGCAAGATAGAAAAGTAGTCACAAACATCTTCGTCTTATCATTTGTGATTCCACAATATCTAGTTTCGCCATCATACGATTTAGATTATTGTGAGGTGATTGATAATTCTAGGCTGGTCTTCGGGAATATAAGTCCGGGTTATCGATTGGTTCCTGTTCACCTTGATTTATCAAAAGACGGAAAAAAACTCGTAGGAATTTATGTGGGAGACAGATTTATCTATTACTATAGACTTTTCTGTGTGATACAGATTTTCTTATTTAAAGTCTTCGACTTTGGGTCATAGAAACTCTTAGTTGTGGGTGAGATCAACTAAGGGAATCAAGTGTGTAGTATCCTGCTGGGATCAGAGACCCAATGAGCGCAACTGTACCTTGGATCAGTGTGAGATTGATTGGGGTTCAATTACAGTCCAGACCGAAGTTAGTTTGTAGTAGGCTAGTGTATGTAGCGGCTTAATACAGTGTGTGTTCAATCTGGACTACGTCCCTGGGTTTTCTGCATTTGCGGTTTCCTCATTAACAAAACTTCTGGTGTCTGTGTTGTTTCTTTTCCGCATTATATTTTGTTATATAATTGAAATATCACAGGTTGTGCGTTAAATCGATCAATTGGTAAATCCAACCTTTGTTTGTTGATTGAAATTGATTGATACTTGAACATTGGTCTTTGGTACCGTTCAAGTTAATTTCTCTAGTATTCAATTAGACTCGCAGATTTCTATTTGCTTGAGTAAGTATTGAATCGAGAAATTGAGATATATGTCTTTGATATACTTTTTATAAGATTGAGCCTGACTGTCTAGTTGATTCTCTTAAAAGTATATTGGAATTTTTCCATATAGATTGCTAAGCGAAATATTGGGTGTGGTTGTTAGACCCCCGCTTTTTCAACTATATTGGAAATTAAGACTATCTTGAGACAGTTTTTCCACAATCCTATTTGTATTCTCAATAAATCGCTTGAGAGACTCTTCTAGAGACATCTTTGACTGATCTAGGGACTCGTCTGGAATATTAAAGGTTTCCTTCATAAATAAGGAATGACTCTTGAGAGCCTCTTCTAGAGAAATAGAAGGATTGTTTTGCTCATATGACTGATGAGTGTGCGAGTAGTAATTGGGCTCACCCTGGAATGAACCATAACCTTGAAAAGGTTGATGTTCCCAACTACTATTCACATTATGGTCAAAGTAGTAATGTCCATTTCAAAACTTAAACGGATGTTCATTGTATTGGATATTGTAATACCAGCTCGACATTATATTGTGCACGTGCAAATGCAAGGTTGACTAAAATGGGTAAGCCCAGATTACAACAAAATATACCTACAGTCAAAGACTGGTCAAAGGTACAAGGCTGAGGTTTGTGGACTTTCAGCTGGTAACTCCCATAAGGCCCAAGGCATGGGTTCAGCTTACTAATCCACGAGTTTTCCTAAAATCGGTAGTCTGACGATGCAACTGGTGTGTGGACGTGTTTTTTTTCTTTTATAAAAAATAAATACAAATAAACAATATATACAAGTCCGAAATAAAGAAAATAAAAACTAGCAAAAATAGATAAAAATCTCGGATTTTCTGAACTTTATTAGGCAAGTCCAACTTTCCACTTTTAGCTTCAAGCAAAACCTGCACACCAAAAACAAAAATACCCAAGTAAAATCTAAAAAAAATAAAAAATAATATAAATAACCTAAAAAAATAAAAAAATAAAAATCTAAGACCTAACCTAAAAACAATTCCGCATCGGCGGCACCAAAAATTGATGTGATTATAGATAGTGGTAAAAAAAGAGTATCGATTCTCGGACTCGTAAAGGTTTGATTTAAGACTTAATAATAGAAAAACACTAAAAGTAAAGAGACTATATTCATAACATTGTCATGATATCGAGAGATTACGAGGACTCGGGATTCCACCAATTCTCATATTCATGTGATTCAACTGTTAATTCCAGAAAATTATAGCTCATAACATAATAAATATTGACTCTTTATTCTTTGCCAGGTAGATTTTATAAAAGATTAACTGTAAATCACAAGTATGACGTATCAAAAATACTAAGACCAATCCTACGTCATCAAACAAAATCACAATCAATTAAGAAAAATCATGAATCAATTTAAAATAGTGCAAAAGTCATAAAGGAATTAAATAGATTTACCACACGCGTAGAGAATGGCTTCCTCCGTCATCCCAGTGTTGGGTTTTAGCTCTTCATGGTGAAAACACGCTCAAAATAATAATCCATAGCTCAAAAAGGTGTTTTATTGAAAAAAAGGTATAAAGCAGTGTGTTTGTAAAAATTATAATTGTTACAGAACCCACTGTTACAGAGAACCCTAACAGAACTGTTGCGAACTCAAAATAATTGTTGGAAATTTTTTTACAAAGTTATTGAGTTTGAAAGTATAGGTCACGGTTTCTACGACTGTCCTCTGGATCAGCAACTGAGTTGAGCGATCCAATTCCTTCAGCTCGTCTTCTTCTTCACCAGCAGAGAAGATACTCTGCAACTTCTCCTGCAGCTCCGACGTCTCCTTTGCTTCACCCCCAAACTCTCGACCATCATCTCTGAGACTCGAAACAACTTATATATACTCTACAGGTGAAGATATTTCGAGAAAGATTTCAGTTACCTTCCCCGTTCTCTTCTCTGCAAGTCACGGACTTTTCTGCCTTTCCTTTTTCTTCTATGCGTAAACTGAGTTATCCAAGCCTCCAAAACTCTCTCAAGACCCTAACCAAATCTTCATAGAATCTCTTCTTTCTATCCTTCCACGTAACTTCCACATATTGAAACAGAAAAATACCCGATATATTATCATCTACTTTGTTTTGAGAAATCTTCTTACTTTCCATGAATAAATCCCCCAACTTCCCTGTTTTGGTAAAGAATGCCAATAACCGTACGATCCCGTGAAAAACTCCATGAAAATCTCTCTTCAATCTTTCCCAGGAAACCCGAGAAAACTATCCTTGTGACAGCCCGGATTTTCGGACTTCCATCGGACACGGATTCGACCTTGTGGGTCGGGTCCGATCCAGCTAGCAAGTCCAAATTTCTGGACCGCCACTCGTGTAAGACAAGATTTTTTTATTTTAAATAATTTAACAAATTAAATGTAAAATTCAAACTCAAATAAACTTTTATTAAATAAAATTAATGTTACTTTTAAAATTACAAATTATAAAATAATTATTATTACATAAACAAAAGATTAACTAAAACAAACCAACACCTCGCTTAAATCCAAATGCAATACCCAAATCCCATGTTGTATAACAATTTCTTTGTCAGCTAGTCTTTCATACTCTGTGGAAAGGGAGGAAAAGGGGTGAGCAAACCACGACCCAGTAGGAAGTTTCCAAAAATAATAGAGTGCATCGCAAAAAAAAAAAAAACAAATGCAACAAATACAATAATTAAAACCATGCACAAAAATTCGCAATTATACTTACGTCATTCTCAACCACAAATATCTAGCATTTTCTCGCTCAAAATCTTCAAACTTAAATTCTAGATCCTTAATCTAGTTGTTGTAGTTATTCCGGTAAAAAAACCACTGTTGTTCCCCGAACAGTCTTCTTTTTCTTTCTTCAAATGATTCTTAATCTTGTTGTCAGAGTTATTCCGGTAAACAAACCATTACTGTTCCCCGAACAGTCTTCCCAGGGTATCCACCAGTGGTGGGATGCCATAAAGGCCTGACATTTCAGCAGCAGACATATAAATAGTCAACGCAAATAAAATTGTATTATACTCAATAGAGAGAGATATGATCGAGGAATCCTTCTTCGTATATAAACCGTCAACGAGTTAATATATTCATCTATTCGTCATTAATAATAGATTATCACCAACCGTAGAAAAGCAGCTAGCGCAGTGCTATTCTGTAAAGTCCTTAGGTCACTGGGTACCGAAGCGCTCGAATACCAGAGTCTATTCGTCCAAACCACCAAGTAGTAGCGCACTTAAGGTGTATCTTGATCGAATGCTTTATTTTTTGTGACTTAGGTTAATCCTAGTAGTTAGACTCTTAGCGCAAGGTCCACTTTCTAGTGTTGTTTCTACACGTGATTGCTCCATAGAATCCCTCTGCAAGGTTTCACATTTTCTACTTGTATCGGGGTTATTCAACAATTACACGGATATCCTAACCCTTTACTATCTTTAGATTAATCAATAATCCATAAGTCACGTACGGATACTCTGGGATTTGTTGTGATTGGTCAAGAATGTCTTCCTCTTCATCGTCACACTCTGGTGATTTTGCAAGAGGTTTTCTTGATAAAGGTATTGGTTTCGAGTCCAAAGGGAGGAGGAAAAGAACTTTAGTAGAAGAATATCAACCCAATGCCTCATGTTACTATGCCTATACACATCAGGATATTGAGAATGAGGATATGATTTCTGCTGAAGTGGTTCATGATTTTCTTCAAAACTTTGAGGATGCAAAACTGCAACTCGTTGATACTCTGAAGAGTCTTGATGTGTTGAGAACTGAGTTGAAAAAGGTTACCTTTTGGCCTTGGTCTCATAAAGACACATGTTAAAGAACTTCTCAATGAGGATATCTTCTCTGAAGATCCAGTGGTGTTGTCAACCAAAAGCTCAAAGGCCTCAAGGCTCATGAGGATTTCGAAACGTCTATTTGATTTTAGTTCTTGTTTGGTTTTGGTAGTAGGAGTCTTTCTTTGTTTATTAGCTTGTTGATTTTCTTATGTCTAGGAAACTTCTTATGAGAATTTTATTCTTGTGTTTTTAAGAAGGATAACTAGGGTTTGGAATACCCTTTATTGTGATTACGCATAGCTATGTCCAACGTTTTTCATCTTCAATGTTTTTAGATTTATTTGTTTAAATTCTAAAGTTTATTTGGAAGATGATTTTGCAGTATTAATCTTTATGATTTCATATATTGCAACTTGTTATGGGATATTTGTGTTTGCGTCCATGAACTATGATTATCCCATACGTGGTCAAAAGTTAAGTCTTTCATATGTCGATATGCATGTATTGATAAAAGATTGAATGAAGTTTTGACAAACAAAAGATAAGCCTATTATGTCATTATTGATAAAAGATAGGATGAGTTTTTGGTTACAAAGATTAAGTCTATTAAATGTCATTGTGCAAATGATGATGAAGAATAGAATGAATCTTTGTTTATTCTGCAGTATTGACCTTCCCTGATCCATAATTTTTATGTAATACTGTGCGGCTCCGTAAGTTCTCTTATGTGAGCGTTTCCGATTAGATTAATCATAGGTTCTATTGTGGTTAGTTTAATTGAGATTTTTGGATACAAATCCATGTTCTTATGTAATTTGTTAATGTCCAAAGAAATCCTTCCTTTCTTGTGAAAGTAAGGCCGCTCTTGTTGTTCTTTCGGGAATGACATTTTATAGGGGAGAGTTCTTAATTGAACTTGAGCTTAATTGCCAAATCTTTGTGGGGAGTGCGGCTGTGGAATATTATAAGGGTTATCTTGTATCTTTATAAACTCATTGATGAATGCATTTAGTTTCGACTATATGATTGCATCTAAAAAGTTGATATGTACTTTCTTTTGGTCATGAAGTGTCTCTATGGAAATTTCATTAGGATCCCACTAGTTTTCGTACCTTTACCAATTTTATTGACAAAAAGGGGGAGAATTAATGTGTAGTTCACACTACAATTACATATGGTTTTCGGTTCATTATGTAAGAGGGAGTAGTTTTCATGTGAGATGAAGTATTGTCTTAGGGGGAGTGATACATATCACCATAATATTGTTGTCGAAGTTGTGATACAATCGAAATTTGATACTGTGTAATAATACTATGACACTGTGTAACAATGATTGAGATCTTTTGTTTTCTCATTGTTATGGCTACGGATCTTCAACAACGATGATGTTGCATTCAATATCTTTGGAATCATTGGAGTACTTGGAAGTGACAAAGATTTCGAGTAATGTTGAAGAACCAAGGAGACCAAACATGTGGATGAGAAGCTGCAAAGTTTATTTATTTTGTATTCCATATATATTGATAGTTTTGTCACTAAAATTGACAAAGGGGGAGATTATTAGAGCACTGCTCGGTCGAACTCATAAGCGTTGCTATCTCAAGCTTGTTTGTCAAGTTTAGTTGCCAAAACTATAAGTCTTGATTTCTAGTATACTTATAGCTAAGTCTTGGACTAGGATAGAAAGTGTAGTTGAGCTCTAGACTCCATGGCGTTCATCATGCAAAGACGAAGAACTACTCAAGGAACTGGTGGACCTTTATTCGACAAAAAGGTATGTAGAGACTTGAGCTTATCTATCACTCAAAAGTCTATCTACTCTGTCTCCTGTCTTGAGACAAAAGTCGTATTGCTATATAGACTTCGATTATACACATTTGTTAATTCGAGCCGAGTTTATCTCGCTTATCTATTTATCGAAATATGTGTTGGTAAGCTTTCGCTTTGGCCAAGTTCATCTTTACTCGTGACGATAATCATGTTGATTATTTCAATCTCTTGAAAATCGCTTTGATGAAAAATAGTTTGTGAATAACAACTATATAACATCCTCTAAGAATGTTTCAATGATTGAAATGAGAGTTTAGATTATATAACCTTGTTTGGATATAAACATTGTATGTGAACTCATACTTGTGTAAGTCCAAAATCCTTGAACCAAAGTATGCGTACTTTACTGGTTTAGGATGACCGGAGCTAAGTCCGCGTACATGTACGCATACTGTCGGAAGTTCACATCCCGTGAATTTCTGCTGGAGTTTGTGAACTGAAAAAAAGATCAGTATGGGTTCTTAAGTATGCGTACCCGTATGCATACTTAAGTGGGTTGTTTTCTAAAAACGGTTTATTCATGGACTAAGACATTTATAAATTAAGGAATCCAATCTTTGCAAACCGTGGCTATAATGTTCATGAATCGATTCGAGTGAATTAAAACTGTTTTTACCTCGATTATGTCTTATATACATCTATGAGATCTAAGCAATTGAACAACTCTCTAAGTAGTTCTTTTGAGTCATTTGAACTAGTTATGGTGAAGATGAATAAGGTTGATATGAAAGTGCTCATATGGCTAACCATTGGTTAACTATTGTTGAACCAACTAGGTGTACACGTTCAGGTACGGTTGCTCAAACCTAAATGAAGTTACATTTCATTTGTGTATAACAAGCTAAGTTCGATCTAACAGTTGAAAGATATTAGCTTGAATCTAATCAGGTTTTCATCTAACGGTGAATATTAAATGCTTTGTTACCAAGGTGACATTGATTGCAAACCCTGATTTGAAGACTATATAAAGGAGAACTGTAGCAACTGCGAAATCTAATCCCCACTCCTCATGTGTGATACTAGTTGTATAAGCTAGAGTCGATTCTCCTTTAACCTTAGGTTTCTATCAAGACCCTGTAGGTTAACGACTTGAAGACTTCGTTGGGATTGTGAAGCCAGGCCCAACTATTTTCTCTGTAGTTGCGTGATATGGTCTTGCTGTTTCTATCGTGACTGAGTACAATCGTAAGATTGGCTTGAGATTAATTTCTATGACGTCTCATCGTTTGTGATTCCACAATATCTAGTTTCTCTAGTCGATTAAGATTATTGTGAAGTGATTGATATTTCTAGGCTGTTCTTCGGGAATATAAGTCCGATATACCAATTGGTTCATGTTCACCTTGATTTATCAAAAATCGAAAAAAAACTCGTAGGTATTTCTGTGGGAGATAGATTTATGTATTACTGTAGACTTTCCTGTGTGATACAGATTTGTTTATTAAAGTCTTCGACTTTGGGTCGTAGCAACTCTTAGTTGTGGGTGAGATCAGCTAAGGGAATCAAGTGCGTAGTATCCTTCTGGGATCAGAGACATAAGAAACGCAATTGTACCTTGGATCAGTGTGAGATTGATTGGGGTTCAACTACAGTCTATACCGAAGTTAGTTTGTAGTAGGCTAGTGTCTGTAGTGACTTAATACAGTGTGTGTTCAATCTGGACTAGGTCCCGAGGTTTTTCTGCATTTGCGGTTTCCTCGTTAACAAAACTTCTGGTATCTGTGTTATTTCTTTTCCGCATTATATTTTTTTGTATAAATTGAAATATCACAGGTTGTGGTTTGAATCGATCAATTGGTAAATCCAACCTTTGGTTGTTGATTGAAATTGATTGATCCTTGAACATTGGTCTTTAGTACCGTTCAAGTGTTTTCTCTTGTATTCAATCAAGCTCGCAAATTCCTATTTGTTTGAGTAAGGATTGAATCGAGAAATTGAGATATAACTCTTTGA
The DNA here is from genome assembly GCF_003573695.1 of Papaver somniferum. Taxonomy (NCBI): domain Eukaryota; kingdom Viridiplantae; phylum Streptophyta; class Magnoliopsida; order Ranunculales; family Papaveraceae; genus Papaver; species Papaver somniferum. The sequence continues at coordinate 253,731,288 of NC_039364.1, forward strand.
TATACTTTTTATTAAGATTGAGTCTAACTGTCTAGTTGATTCTCTTAAAAGTATATTGGAGTTAGTCCATACAGATTGTTAAGCGAAATATTAGGTTTGGTTGTTAGACCCCCACTTTATCATTTATTATAATAAAATAAAATACACTTACGTTAACTCCGTTATAATTGATAGTGATCCTATGGAGTTTGGTTATTACCGAACCTATTATCAAGTAGCAAACTTTGATTGTCATATCGTCTCGATCTTGCATCTATAGTCAATCACACAAGTTATCTTGTTGTCGTATTCTCTCGATCTCGTATCCATAGACGATCACACAAAGTGTGAATACCAAAGTTGTTGTATTGTCTGGATTTTGTTCATAGACGATCACACTTGGTATAAGGACTTATAGGTTGAAACAAAAAGATTGTGGTGTATTTGGGTACCCTCGTGTTTTCAAATTAAACCTTTGATTATAAGTTACAACAGTGTGACATGCGGAACGACAATCTTACAAACAACCATATCACTTTGGACATATCCTCTACCAGAAGCATCTCTTATAAACATTGTTGGATTATGGAAATTACCACCAGTAGAGTTCCCTCCTCTATAATAACCTCTACTAGAACCACCTCTATAAGATCCTATAATTTTCTGTTAAAGATGAGTTTATCTAGTTTACAATTTAGTTTCAGAAATCAATTTCAGACTTATAACGAAGTGTGTAGACTTTTTTGAGTTAACGTATATAAAATTCAACATTTTTATGAACTCTTTCTTTTTGTGTTGGTTTTGTTTTTCTATTTGATTCAAGATAGATGAAATTTGTTAGGATTTGCATTAGTTCTTCTTGGTCTTTCATCCTTCTTCTATTGTGAAATTTTCCTAATTTCGTATTTTCTTAAACCAACGTACATAGAAACACAATTTTTACTAGACGTAATGCCTTAGAACATATTATTTGCGATTACAATACATTTTTCAAACTTCTTATGTTAAAGATGAGTTTATCTAGTTTACAATTTAGTCTCAGAAATCAATTTCCGACTTATAACGAAGTGTGTAGACTTTTTTGAGTTAACGTATATAAAATTCAACATTTTTATGAACTCATTCTTTTTGTGTTGGCTTTGTCTTTGTATTTGCTTCAAGATAGATGAAATTTGTAAGGATTTGGATTAGTTCTGCAAGGTCTTTCATCCTTCTTCTATTGTGAAATTTGACTTCCTTGATATTTTCTTGAATCAACGTACATAGAAATGCAATTTTTACTCGACGTACTGCCTTAGAACATATTAATTGTGATTAAAATACATTGTTCGGTATGGATAATATTTTGACTAAGGAGGAACTAGAGGAGGCAAGTACTATTCAGATTGATGAAGTACGTGCTAATTTCATTAGAGATCCGGCCTTTAGACATGACAATTTCAAGGGAAAAAAAGAGCAAATGGATAAAATGTCAACAAAGAAGAAAGCTCAATCTCCTATTAAGCTTGTTCCGGGTGGTAATTATGCTTCAGATGAAAATGAAGAGGATTATGACTATGATAAAACTTATGATGATTATGAAAATGAATACAAGGAACTTTCTGGAGGCTATGATTTGACTGAAATAATTGCTGGTCTCATTTCTAAGAAGAAGAAGTTTAGAGTTGGAAATAAGGGGCGAAAACGATTATAATTTTTCTAGTTTTCTTCTCTATGATATTTTTTACTTTTTAGGAGCTTATTTTATAAGTTTTTACAGCTTTTTTGCCCCTTTGGTTTATGGGGGTGGGGAGGCCTAGTGCCTCCCATTTTGTAATTCTTGCAATTACGTTTTTTTTGCTTTAATAAACCATTTTGACCTAGCAAAAAAAAAGATTACAATACATTTTTCAAACTTTTTCTGTTAAAGATGAGTTTATCTAGTTAACGGTTTAGTCTCATATATTAATTTCCGACTTATAACGAAGTGTGTAGACTTGTTTCAGTTAACGTATATAAAATTCAAAATATTTATGAACTATTTCGTTTTGTGTTGGCTTTGTCTTTCTAATTGATTCAAGATAGATGAGATTTGTTAGGATTTGGATTAGTTCTGAATGGTCTTTCATCTTTCTTCCATTGTGAAATTTTCCTAATTTCATATTTTCTTGAATCAACGTACTTAGAAATGCAATTTTTACTAGACGTAATGCCTTAGAACATATTACTTGTGATTATAATACATTTTTCAAACTTTTTATATTAAAGATGAGTTTATCTAGTTTACAATTTAGTCTCAGAAACCAATTTCATACTTTTAACGAAGTGTGTGACTTTTTTGAGTTAACGTATATAAAATTCAACATTTTTATGAACTCTTTTTTTTGTGTTGGTTTTGTCTTTCTATTTGATTCAAGATAGATGAAATTTGATAGGATTTGGATTAGTTATGCGTCTTTCATCTTTCTTCTATTGTGAAATTTGACTTCCTTCATATTTTCTTGAATCAACGTACATAGAAAGGCAATTTTACTAGACGTAATGCCTTAGAACATATCCAAACTTTTTGTGTTAAAGATGAGTTTATCAAGTTTACAATTTAGTCTCAGAAATCAGAAATCAATTCCGACTTATAACGAAGTGTGTAGACTTTTTTGAGTTAACGTATATAAAATTCAATATTTTTATGAACTCTTTCTTTTTGTTTTGGTTTTGTCTTTCTATTTGTTTCAAGATAGATGAAATTTGTTGATATTTGGATTAGTTCTTCTTGGTCTTTTATCCTTCTTCTATTGTGAAATTTTCCAAATTTCATATTTTCTTGAATCAACGTACTTAGAAATGCAATTTTTACTAGACGTAATGCCTTAGAACATATTATTTGTGATTATAATACATTTTTCAAACTTTTTACATTAAAGAAGAGTTTATCTAGTTTACAATTTAATCAGGTTTTCATCTATTGTGAAATTTTCCTAATTTCATATTTTCTTGAATCAACGTACATAGAAATGCAATTTTTACTAGACGTATTTCCTTAGAACATATTATTTGTGATTACAATACATTTTTCAAACTTTTTATGTTAAAGATGAGTTTATCTAGTTTACAATTTAGTCTCAGAAATAAATTTCCGACTTATGACGAAGTGTGTAGACTTTATTGAGTTAACGTATATAAAATTCCACATTTTTATGTACTCTTTCTTTTGGTGTTGGCTTTGCCTTTCTATTTGATTCAAGATAGATGAAATTTGTTTGGATTGGGATTAGTTTTGCTTGCTCTTTCGTCCTTCTTATATTGTGAAATTTGACTTCCTTCATATATTCTTGAATCAACGTACATAGAAATGCAATATTTACTAGACGTACTGCTTTAGAACATATTAATTGTGATTACAATACATTTTTCAAACTTTTTCTGTTAAACATGAGTTTATCTAGTTTACAATTTAGTCTCAGAAATCAACTTTCGACTTATAACGAAGTGTGTAGACTTTTTTGAGTTAACGTATAAAAAATCAACATTTTTATGAACTCTTTATTTTTGTATTGGCTTTGTCTTTCAAGTTGATTCAAATAGATGAAATTTGTAAGAATTTGGATTAGTTATGTCTGGTCTTTCATTCTTCTTCTATTGTGAAATTTGACTTCCTTCATATTTTCTAGAATCAACGTACATAGAAATGCAATTTTTACTAGACGTAATGCCTTAGAACATATTATTTGTGATTACAATACATTTTTCAAATTTTGTCTGTTAAAGATGAGTTTACCTAGTCTACAATTTAGTCTCAGAAATCAATTTCGGACTTATAACGAAGTATGTAGACTTTTTTTGAGTTAACGTATAAAAAATCAACATTTTTATGAACTCTTTATTTTTGTATTGGCTTTGTCTTTCAAGTTGATTCAAATAGATGAAATTTGTAAGAATTTGGATTAGTTATGTCTGGTCTTTCATTCTTCTTCTATTGTGAAATTTGACTTCCTACATATTTTCTAGAATCAACGTACATAGAAATGCAATTTTTACTAGACGTAATGCCTTAGAACATATTATTTGTGATTACAATACATTTTTCAAACTTTTTCTGTTAAACATGAGTTTATCTAGTTTACAATTTAGTCTCAGAAATCAACTTCCGACTTATAACGAAGTGTGTAGACTTTTTTGAGTTAACGTATAAAAAATCAACATTTTTATGAACTCTTTATTTTTGTATTGGATTTGTCTTTCAAGTTGATTCAAATAGATGAAATTTGTAAGAATTTGGATTAGTTATGTCTGGTCTTTCATTCTTCTTCTATTGTGAACTTTGACTTCCTTAATATTTTCTAGAATCAACGTACATAGAAATGCAATTTTTACTAGACGTAATGCCTTAGAACATATTATTTGTGATTACAATACATTCTTCAAATTTTTTCTGTTAAAGATGAGTTTACCTAGTCTACAATTTAGTCTCAGAAATCAATTTCGGACTCATAACGAAGTATGTAGACTTTTTTGAGTTAACGTATATAAAATTAAACATTTTTATGAACTCTTTCTTTTTGTATTGGCTTTGACTTTCAATTTGATTCAAATAGATGAAATTTGTTAGAATTTGGACTAGTTTTGTCTGGTCTTTCATTCTTCTTCCATTGTGAAATTTGACTTCGTTCATATTTTTTTGAAACTTTAACTGTTAAAGATGAGTTTATCTAGTTTACAATTTAGTCTCACAAATCAATTTCGGACTTATAACGAAGTGTGTAGACATTTCTGAGTTAACGTATATAAAATTCAACATTTTTATGAACTCTTTCTTTTCCTGTGATGGTTTTGTCTTTCTATTTGATTCAAGATAGATGAAATTTGTTAAGATTTGGATTAGTTCTTCTTGGTCTTTCATCCTTCTTCTATTGTGAAATTTTCCTTATTTCGTATTTTCTTGAATCAACGTACATAGAAATGCAATTTTTACTATAGGTATTGCCTTAGAACATATTATTTGTGATTACAATACATTTTTCAAACTTTATATGTTAAAGATGAGTTTATCTATTTTACAATTTAGTCTCAGAAATCAATTTCCGACTTATAACAAAGTGTGTAAACTTTTTTGAGTTAACGTATATAAAACTCAACATTTTTATGAACTCTTTCTTTTTGTGTTGGCTTTGTCTTTCTATTTGAGTCAAAATAGATGAAATTTGTTAGGATTTGGATTAGTTTTGCTTGCTCTTTCGTCCTTCATCTATTGTGAAATTTGACTTCCCTCATATATTCTTGAATCAACATACATAGAAATGTAATTTTTACTAGACGTACTGCCTTAGAACATATTAATTATGATTACAATATATTTTTCAAATTTTTTCTGTTAAAGATGAGTTTATCTAGTTTACAATTTAGTCTACGAAATCAACTTCCGACTTATAACGAAGTGTGTAAACTTTTTTGAGTTAACGTATAAAAAATCAACATTTTTATGAACTCTTTATTTTTGTATTGGCTTTGTCTTCCAATTTGATTCAAATAGATGAAATTTGTTAGAATTTGGATTAGTTATGGCTGGTCTTTCATTCTTCTTCCGTTGTGAAATTTGACTTCCTTCATATTTTCTTGAATCAACGTACATAGAAATGCAATTTTTACTAGACGCGATGCCTTAGAACAAATTATTTGTGATTACAATACATTTTTGAAACTTTTTCTGTTAAAGATGAGTTTATCTAGTTTACAATTTAGTCTCAGATATCAATTTCGGACTTATAACGAAGTGTGTAGACTTTTCTGAGTTAACGTATATAAAATTCAACATTTTTATGAACTCTTTTTTTTCTGTGATGGTTTTGTCTTTCTATTTGACTCTAGATAGATGAAATTTGTTAGGATTTGGATTAGTTCTTCTTGGTCTTTCATCCTTCTTCTATTGTGAAATTTTCCTAATTTCGTATTTTCTTGAATCAACGTACTTAGAAATGTAATTTTTACTAGACGTATTGCCTTAGAACATATTATTTGTGATTACAATACATTTTTCAAACTTTTTATGTTAAAGATGAGTTTATCTAGTTTACAACTTAGTCTCAGAAATCAATTTCCGACTTATAACGAAGTGTGTAGAATTTTTTGAGTTAACGCATATAAAATTCAACATTTTTCTCTTTCTTTTTGTGTTGGCTTTGTCTTTCTATTTGATTTAAGATAGATGAAATTTTTTAGGATTTGGATTAATTTTGCATGGTCTTTCATCCTTCTTCTATTGTGAAATTTTCCTTCCTTCATATTTTCTTGAATCAACGTACATATAAATGCAATTTTTACTAGACGTATTCCCTTAGATTATATTAATTGTAATCACAATACATTTTTCAAACCTTTCATATTAAAGATGAGTTTATCTAGTTTACCATTTAGTCTAAGAAATCAATTTCCTACTTATAACGAAGTGGGTAGACTTTTTTGAGTTAACGTATATAAAATTCAACATTTTCATGAACTCTTACTTTTTTTGTTGGATTTGCCTTTCTATTTGATTCAAGATATATGAAATTTGTTAGGATTGGATTAGTTTTGCTTGCTCTTTCGTCCTTATTATATTGTGAAATTTGACTTCCTTCATATATTCTTGAATCAACGTATATAGTAATGCAATTTTTACTAGACGTACTGCTTTAGAACATATTAATTGTGATTACAATACATTTTTCAAACTTTTTCTGTTAAACATGAGTTTGTCTATTTAATAATTTAGTCTCAGAAATCAACTTCCGACTTATAACGAAGTGTGTAGACTTTTTTGAGTTAACGTATAAAAAATCAACATTTCTATGAACTCTTTATTTTTGTATTGGCTTTGTCTTTCAAGTTGATTCAAATAGATGAAATTTGTTAGAATTTGGATTATTTATGGCTGGTCTTTCATTCTTCTTCTATTGTGAAATTTGACTTCCTTCATATTTTCTTGAATCAACGTACATAGAAATGCAATTTTTACTAGGCGTAATGCCTTAGAACATATTATTTGTAATTACAATACATTTTTCAAATTTTTTCTGTTAAAGATGAGTTTATCTAGTCTACAATTTAGTCTCAGAAATCAAGTTCGGACTTATAACGAATTGTGTAGACTTTTTTGAGTTAACGTATATAAAATTCAACATTTTTATGAACTCTTTCTTTTTGTATTGGCTTTGTCTTTCAATTTGATTCAAATAAATGAAATTTGTTAGAATTTGGATTAGTTATGGCTGGTCTTTCATTCTTCTTCCATTGTGAAATTTGACTTCCTTCATATTTTCTTGAATCAACGTACATATAAATGCAACTTTTACTAGACGTAATGCCTTAGAACATATTATTTGTGATTACAATACATTTTTGAAACTTTTTCTGTTAAAGATGAGTTTATCTAGTTTAAAATTTAGTCTCAGAAATCAATTTCGGACTTATAACGAAGTGTGTAGACTTTTCTGAGTTAACGTATATAAAATTCAACATTTTTATGAACTCTTTCTTTTTCTGTGATGGTTTTGTCTTTCTATTTGATTCAAGATAGATGAAATTTGTTAGGATTTGGATTAATTCTTCTTGGTCTTTCATCCTTCTTCTATTGTGAAATTTTCCTAATTTCGTATTTTCTTGAATAAACGTACATAGAAATGCAATTTTTACTTGACGTATTGCCTTAGAACATATTAATTGTAATCACAATACATTCAAACTTTTTCTATTAAAGATGAGTTTATCTAGTTTACCATTTAGTCTCAGAAATCAATTTCCGACTTATAACAAAGTGTGTAGACTTTTTTGAGTTAATGTATATAAAATTCAACATTTTTATGAACTCTTTCTTTCTGTGTTGGCTTTGCCTTTCTATTTGATTCAAGATAGATGAAATTTATTAGAATTTGGATTTGTTTTGCTTGCCCTTTCGTCCTTCTTCTATTGTGAAATTTGACTACCTTCATATATTCTTGAATCAACATACATAGAAATGCAATTTTTACTAGACGTACTGCTTTAGAACATATTAATTGTGATTACAATACATTTTTCAAACTTTTTCTGTTAAAGATGAGTTTATCTAGTTTACAATTTATTCTCAGAAATCAACTTCCGACTTATAACGAAGTGTGTAGACTTTTTTGAGTTAACTATAAAAAATCAACATTTTTATGAACTCTTTATTTTTGTATTGGCTTTGTCTTTCAATTTGATTCAAATAGATGAAATTTGTTAGAATTTGGATTATTTTTTTTTTTGCTAGGTCAAAAAGGTTTATCAAGCAAAAAAACGTAATTACAAGAATTACAAATTTGGAGCACAATTCTCCCTACCCCCATAAACCGAAGGGGACAAAATAACGATTAAAAATAACAAAAGTAATAACCACAAAAAATAAAATTAAAAGAAGCTACCTATATCTACAACCAACTTCTTTCAATTTACTTCTGCTGCTACCAACTCTATACGATTTGCTCTTAGAAAAAATTCCATCCATAATATCCGTATCAAAAGCATAATTACCCAAGACATCTTCATCTTCATCCACCAAAAACTCTCCGTCTTCATCCTCAGAGGAAATGTTACCAGGAACAAGCTTAATAGGAGACAACTTACTAGGAGATTTTTTCTTTTGCTCCCTCTTTTCTTTGAAATATTCTCGTCTAAAAGCTGGACTTCTAATGAACTGAGCACGCACATCTTCCAACTGAATATTGCTTGCCACCTCTAATTCTTCCTTAGACAAAATATTATTCTTATCAAAAACAGTATCAACCAACCCCGCTTGAATGTCACGGGTTGGAGATTCCGCAATAGACTTGCTGGGAGAAGATTCCAAACTTGAATCAGATTGCAAAGAACGCTTTGCTATTATATTAGCAGCCTGTTTGGAAACTTTCCTAGCTTTTTTCCTTGCTAAAACGTCAGCATCAACCTCACCCCAAGTTTTAGAGCCCATACTAACATCTGAATCACTAGATTCTACATGATCCTCCTCCTCCTCCTCCTCAATAACAACATTATCAAGGCCTAACTCAGATTCTAGAACATGAAATTTGTTTTTAACCACAACTTCAGTTTGCATCGACTCATCCGCAAAAGGACCCACTTTGAACAAGTTTGAAAAAAGGCGAGAGGAAAGAGAATGTCCGTTTTTTCTCTTTTTGGCGATTTCGGAAAACCAAGTTTTTTCACGTTTAGGGTTTCAAGTTTTACGTTTTTGGATTATCAGAATCAATACGTTGATTCATGATGATTCATTCTTTAGATAACCTTCCTAGTATCTCAAATCAAAACCATGCTAAAACAGTTTCTTTTGCTGAAAAAGTTAGGGAACGTAAAACCCTAAATCCAACTTCAGTTGATATTTCCTTGTTAACAAACCCTACTCTTGTTGAGGGTGAGCCAGCTCTTGTCATTCCTAATGATTATTATCAGGAAGGGTGCAAGCCTTTTCAATATAGTTTCATAGCTAGGCTGGATGCTACAGGTTTAAAGTTTGTTGAGGTTCAAAAAATCCTTGAAAACCAATGGAAACTTAAGAATAGGTGTAAGTTTATACCTATGAGCAAAGGATTCTTTGTTATTATGTTATCTTCAGAATTGGACAAGGAGAAGATTCGTGCTGAAAAGTGGTTTGTCAATCAACAAATTATGAGGTTGATTGATTGGTACCCAGGTTTTAATCCTGATAAACAAAGAACGTCCCATGCAGCTGTTTGGGTATGTTTTCTTGGTCTCCCTATTGAGATATGGACTGAGAGATCATTACTTTCTATTGGGAAAATCCTTGGAAATTGTGGTGGATCAAAGAACCCTAAATCTAGAATATGGTCACTTCGCAGCTGTTTTAGTAGATATAGACTTTGCAAAGCATATTCCTGACCGCATCTCTATCACTGCAGGAGGTAGAAAAATTTGGCAATATGTTGATATACCAAATTCACCTAAATTATGTTTATCTTGTAATATTATTGGGCATGTTGATGGTGAATGCAAAAAGAAGAATAGCATGAAGGCTGCTGGTAAGGAAAAACAGATTGTTCATAAACCTACAATCCAAGTTTGGCAAGCAAAATCAGCTAAAACTAATGAGGGTGAGGAGAAGTCTTTGAATCTGGAGAATAAGGAGGATAATATGGTTGGTGCTTCAGTTGAGAAGGAGGATGATCGAGTTTGTGAGGCTCAGCTTAGATTGCAAAACGAAATTGCAGCCAAGGAAGCGCTTGCTGCACGTACACAATCTGCTCATGCAGACCATGCAAAGTCCGGGTTAAACCAAAACTCTACAGCTCAGTCCGGGATAAACCAAATCTCTACAGCTCAGTCCGTGTCTGAGTTGGAAACCCAAATAAGAGTCGTGAACAAAGAAACTTCTGAAGTTGTTGGCGCTACAGTTGAAGAAGATAATGCACGTACAGATTCTATCAATGCAGGCCATGCAGGTCAGTCCGTGGTTGATTTGATAAATCTTAAAAACACTCCTACTGACGTTATTGATGCTAATCAGTTGGAAAAGGAGCTAGCTAAATCTGCTGCTGAATTGCGTGAGGCTCAGATGAAGTTTATTCATTGTAAAAATACTATTGCAGCTCAGAAAGATATAGCTTTACGTAAAAATAAGGAAGACATGGCTGCTCAGAGCTTTTCTAAAGATGAATGGACTGAAGTGAAAGGAAAGAAATCCCCTAGCAAAGGTACTTTCTCTTTTACTCCTTTTGAGAAGGATTATACTACTTTTACTAATTTCGTATTTTCCTAATTTCGTATTTTCTTGAATCCACGTACATAGAAATGCAATTTTTATTAGACGTATTGCATTATAACATATTATTTGTGATTACAATACATTTTTCAAACTTTTTATGTTACAGATGAGTTTATCTAGTTTACAATCTAGTCTCAGAAATCAATTTCCGACTTATGACGAAGTGTGTAGACTTTTTTGAGTTAAAGTATAAAAAATCAACATTTTTATGAATTCTATATTTTTGTATTGGCTTTGTCTTTCAAGTTGATTCAAATAGATTAAATTTGTTAGAATTTGGATTAGTTATGGCTGGTCTTTCATTCTTCTTCTATTGTGAAATTTGACTGCCTTCATATTTTCTTGAATCAACGTACATAGAAATGCAATATTTACTAGACGTAATTCCTTAGAACATATTATTTGTTATTATAATAAATTTTTCAAATTTTTTCTGTTAAAGATGAGTTTATCTAGTCTACAATTTAGTCTCAGAAATCAATTTCGGACTTATAACGAAGTGTGTAGATATTTCTGAGTTAACGTATATAAAATTCAACATTTTTATGAACTCTTTCTTTTCCTGTGATGGTTTTGTCTTTCTATTTGATTCAAGATAGATGAAATTTGTTAAGATTTGGATTAGTTCTTCTTGGTCTTTCATCCTTCTTCTATTGTGAAATTTTCCTTATTTCGTATTTTCTTGAATCAACGTACATAGAAATGCAATTTTTACTATAGGTATTGCCTTAGAACATATTATTTGTGATTACAATACATTTTTCAAACTTTATATGTTAAAGATGAGTTTATCTATTTTACAATTTAGTCTCAGAAATCAATTTCCGACTTATAACGAAGTGTGTAAACTTTTTTGAGTTAACGTATATAAAACTCAAAATTTTTATGAACTCTTTCTTTTTGTGTTGGCTTTGTCTTTCTATTTGAGTCAAAATAGATGAAATTTGTTAGGATTTGGATTAGTTTTGCTTGCTCTTTCGTCCTTCATCTATTGTGAAATTTGACTTCCCTCATATATTCTTGAATCAACATACATAGAAATGTAATTTTTACTAGACGTACTGCCTTAGAACATATTAATTATGATTACAATATATTTTTCAAATTTTTTCTGTTAAAGATGAGTTTATCTAGTTTACAATTTAGTCTCCGAAATCAACTTCCGACTTATAACGAAGTGTGTAAACTTTTTTGAGTTAACGTATAAAAAATCAACATTTTTATGAACTCTTTATTTTTGTATTGGCTTTGTCTTCCAATTTGATTCAAATAGATGAAATTTGTTAGAATTTGGATTAGTTATGGCTGATCTTTCATTCTTCTTCCGTTGTGAAATTTGACTTCCTTCATATTTTCTTGAATCAACGTACATAGAAATGCAATTTTTACCAGACGCGATGCCTTAGAAAAAATTATTTGTGATTACAATACATTTTTGAAACTTTTTCTGTTAAAGATGAGTTTATCTAGTTTACAATTTAGTCTCAGATATCAATTTCGGACTTATAACGAAGTGTGTAGACTTTTCTGAGTTAACGTATATAAAATTCAACATTTTTATGAACTCTTTTTTTTCTGTGATGGTTTTGTCTTTCTATTTGACTCTAGATAGATGAAATTTGTTAGGATTTGGATTAGTTCTTCTTGGTCTTTCATCCTTCTTCTATTGTGAAATTTTCCTAATTTCGTATTTTCTTGAATCAACGTACATAGAAATGTAATTTTTACTAGACGTATTGCCTTAGAACATATTATTTGTGATTACAATACATTTTTCAAACTTTTTATGTTAAAGATGAGTTTATCTAGTTTACAACTTAGTCTCAGAAATCAATTTCCGACTTATAACGAAGTGTGTAGAATTTTTTGAGTTAACGCATATAAAATTCAACATTTTTCTCTTTCTTTTTGTGTTGGATTTGTCTTTGTATTTGATTTAAGATAGGTGAAATTTTTTAGGATTTGGATTAATTTTGCATGGTCTTTCATCCTTCTTCTATTGTGAAATTTGCCTTCCTTCATATTTTCTTGAATCAACGTACATATAAATGCAATTTTTACTAGACGTATTCCCTTAGATTATATTAATTGTAATCACAATACATTTTTCAAACCTTTCATATTAAAGATGAGTTTATCTAGTTTACCATTTAGTCTAAGAAATCAATTTCCTACTTATAACGAAGTGGGTAGACTTTTTTGAGTTAACGTATATAAAATTCAACATTTTCATGAACTCTTACTTTTTTTGTTGGATTTGCCTTTCTATTTGATTCAAGATATATGAAATTTGTTAGGATTGGATTAGTTTTGCTTGCTCTTTCGTCCTTATTATATTGTGAAATTTGACTTCCTTCATATATTCTTGAATCAACGTATATAGAAATGCAATTTTTACTAGACGTACTGCTTTAGAACATATTAATTGTGATTACAATACATTTTTCAAACTTTTTCTGTTAAACATGAGTTTGTCTATTTTATAATTTAGTCTCAGAAATCAACTTCCGACTTATAACGAAGTGTGTAGACTTTTTTGAGTTAACGTATAAAAAATCAACATTTCTATGAACTCTTTATTTTTGTATTGGCTTTGTCTTTCAAGTTGATTCAAATAGATGAAATCTGTTAGAATTTGGATTAGTTATGGCTGGTCTTTCATTCTTCTTCTATTGTGAAATTTGACTTCCTTCATATTTTCTTGAATCAACGTACATAGAAATGCAATTTTTACTAGGCGTAATGCCTTAGAACATATTATTTGTAATTACAATACATTTTTCAAATTTTTTCTGTTAAAGATGAGTTTATCTAGTCTACAATTTAGTCTCAGAAATCAAGTTCGGACTTATAACGAATTGTGTAGACTTTTTTGAGTTAACGTATATAAAATTCAACATTTTTATGAACTCTTTCTTTTTGTATTGGCTTTGTCTTTCAATTTGATTCAAATAAATGAAATTTGTTAGAATTTGGATTAGTTATGGTTGGTCTTTCATTCTTCTTCCATTGTGAAATTTGACTTCCTTCATATTTTCTTGAATCAACGTACATATAAATGCAACTTTTACTAGACGTAATGCCTTAGAACATATTATTTGTGATTACAATACATTTTTGAAACTTTTTCTGTTAAAGATGAGTTTATCTAGTTTAAAATTTAGTCTCAGAAATCAATTTCGGACTTATAACGAAGTGTGTAGACTTTTCTGAGTTAACGTATATAAAATTCAACATTTTTATGAACTCTTTCTTTTTCTGTGATGGTTTTGTCTTTCTATTTGATTCAAGATATATGAAATTTGTTAGGATTTGGATTAGTTCTTCTTGGTCTTTCATCCTTCTTCTATTGTGAAATTTTCCTAATTTCGTATTTTCTTGAATAAACGTACATAGAAATGCAATTTTTACTTGACGTATTGCCTTAGAACATATTAATTGTAATCACAATACATTCAAACTTTTTCTATCAAAGATGAGTTTATCTAGTTTACCATTTAGTCTCAGAAATCAATTTCCGACTTATAACAAAGTGTGTAGACTTTTTTGAGTTAATGTATATAAAATTCAACATTTTTATGAACTCTTTCTTTCTGTGTTGGCTTTGCCTTTCTATTTGATTCAAGATAGATGAAATTTATTAGAATTTGGATTTGTTTTGCTTGCCCTTTCGTCCTTCTTCTATTTTGAAATTTGACTACCTTCATATATTCTTGAATCAACATACATAGAATTGCAATTTTTACTAGACGTACTGCTTTAGAACATATTAATTGTGATTACAATACATTTTTCAAACCTTTTCTGTTAAAGATGAGTTTATCTAGTTTACAATTTATTCTCAGAAATCAACTTCCGACTTATAACGAAGTGTGTAGACTTTTTTGAGTTAACTATAAAAAATCAACATTTTTATGAACTCTTTATTTTTGTATTGGCTTTGTCTTTCAATTTGATTCAAATAGATGAAATTTGTTAGAATTTGGATTATTTT
>NC_039364.1:253746023-253749617 GCF_003573695.1 Papaver somniferum
TTTTTTTTTTTTTTTTTGCTAGGTCAAAAAGGTTTATCAAGCAAAAAAACGTAATTACAAGAATTACAAATTTGGAGCACAATTCTCCCTACCCCCATAAACCGAAGGGGACAAAATAACGATTAAAAATAACAAAAGTAATAACCACAAAAAATAAAATTAAAAGAAGCTACCTATATCTACAGCCAACTTCTTTCAATTTACTTCTGCTGCTACCAACTCTATACGATTTACTCTTAGAAAAAATTCCATCCATTATATCCGTATCAAAAGCATAATTACCCAAGACATCTTCATCTTCATCCACCAAAAACTCTCCGTCTTCATCCTCAGAGGAAATGTTACCAGGAACAAGCTTAATAGGAGACAACTTACGAGGAGATTTTTTCTTTTGCTCCCTCTTTTCTTTGAAATATTCTCGTCTAAAAGCTGGACTTCTAATGAACTGAGCACGCACATCTTCCAACTGAATATTGCTTGCCACCTCTAATTCTTCCTTAGACAAAATATTATTCTTATCAAAAACAGTATCAACCAACCCCGCTTGAATGTCACGGGTTGGAGATTCTGCAATAGACTTGCTGGGAGAAGATTCCAAATTTGAATCAGATTGCAAAGAACGCTTTGCTATTATATTAGCAGCCTGTTTGGAAACTTTCCTAGCTTTTTTCCTTGCTAAAACGTCAGCATCAACCTCACCCCAAGTTTTAGATCCCATACTAACATCTGAATCACTAGATTCTACATGATCCTCCTCCTCCTCCTCCTCAATAACAACATTATCAAGGCCTAACTCAGATTCTAGAACATGAAATTTGTTTTTAACCACAACTTCAGTTTGCATCGACTCATCCGCAAAAGGACCCACTTTGAACAAGTTTGAAAAAAGGCGAGAGGAAAGAGAATGTCCGTTTTTTCTCTTTTTGGCGATTTCGGAAAACCAAGTTTTTTCACGTTTAGGGTTTCAAGTTTTACGTTTTTGGATTATCAGAATCAATACGTTGATTCATGATGATTCATTCTTTAGATAACCTTCCTAGTATCTCAAATCAAAACCATGCTAAAACAGTTTCTTTTGCTGAAAAAGTTAGGGAACGTAAAACCCTAAATCCAACTTCAGTTGATATTTCCTTGTTAACAAACCCTACTCTTGTTGAGGGTGAGCCAGCTCTTGTCATTCCTAATGATTATTATCAGGAAGGGTGCAAGCCTTTTCAATATAGTTTCATAGCTAGGCTGGATGCTACAGGTTTAAAGTTTGTTGAGGTTCAAAAAATCCTTGAAAACCAATGGAAACTTAAGAATAGGTGTAAGTTTATACCTATGAGCAAAGGATTCTTTGTTATTATGTTATCTTCAGAATTGGACAAGGAGAAGATTCGTGCTGAAAAGTGGTTTGTCAATCAACAAATTATGAGGTTGATTGATTGGTACCCAGGTTTTAATCCTGATAAACAAAGAACGTCCCATGCAGCTGTTTGGGTACGTTTTCTTGGTCTCCCTATTGAGATTTGGACTGAGAGATCATTACTTTCTATTGGGAAAATCCTTGGAACACCAATTGTGGTGGATCAAAGAACCCTAAATCTAGAATATGGTCACTTCGCAGCTGTTTTAGTAGATATAGACTTTGCAAAGCATATTCCTGACCGCATCTCTATCACTGCAGGAGGTAAAAAAATTTGGCAATATGTTGATATACCAAATTCACCTAAATTATGTTTATCTTGTAATATTATTGGGCATGTTGATGGTGAATGCAAAAAGAAGAATAGCATGAAGGCTGCTGGTAAGGAAAAACAGATTGTTCATAAACCTACAATCCAAGTTTGGCAAGCAAAATCAGCTAAAACTAATGAGGGTGAGGAGAAGTCTTTGAATCTGGAGAATAAGGAGGATAATATGGTTGGTGCTTCAGTTGAGAAGGAGGATGATCGAGTTTGTGAGGCTCAGCTTAGATTGCAAAACGAAATTGCAGCCAAGGAAGCGCTTGCTGCACGTACACAATCTGCTCATGCAGACCATGCAAAGTCCGGGTTAAACCAAAACTCTACAGCTCAGTCCGGGATAAACCAAATCTCTACAGCTCAGTCCGTGTCTGAGTTGGAAACCCAAATAAGAGTCGTGAACAAAGAAACTTCTGAAGTTGTTGGCGCTACAGTTGAAGAAGATAATGCACGTACAGATTCTATCAATGCAGGCCATGCAGGTCAGTCCGTGGTTGATTTGATAAATCTTAAAAACACTCCTACTGACGTTATTGATGCTAATCAGTTGGAAAAGGAGCTAGCTAAATCTGCTGCTGAATTGCGTGAGGCTCAGATGAAGTTTATTCATTGTAAAAATACTATTGCAGCTCAGAAAGATATAGCTTTACGTAAAAATAAGGAAGACATGGCTGCTCAGAGCTTTTCTAAAGATGAATGGACTGAAGTGAAAGGAAAGAAATCCCCTAGCAAAGGTACTTTCTCTTTTACTCCTTTTGAGAAGGATTATACTCCTTTTCCTAATTTCGTATTTTCCTAATTTCGTATTTTCCTAATTTCGTATTTTCTTGAATCCACGTACATAGAAATGCAATTTTTATTAGACGTATTGCATTATAACATATAATTTGTGATTACAATACATTTTTCAAACTTTTTATGTTACAGATGAGTTTATCTAGTTTACAATCTAGTCTCAGAAATCAATTTCCGACTTATGACGAAGTGTGTAGACTTTTTTGAGTTAAAGTATAAAAAATCAACATTTTTATGAATTCTATATTTTTGTATTGGCTTTGTCTTTCAAGTTGATTCAAATAGATTAAATTTGTTAGAATTTGGATTAGTTATGGCTGGTCTTTCATTCTTCTTCTATTGTGAAATTTGACTGCCTTCATATTTTCTTGAATCAACGTACATAGAAATGCAATATTTACTAGACGTAATTCCTTAGAACATATTATTTGTTATTATAATAAATTTTTCAAATTTTTTCTGTTAAAGATGAGTTTATCTAGTTTACAATTTATTCTCAGAAATCAACTTCCGACTTATAACGAAGTGTGTAGACTTTTTTGAGTTAACTATAAAAAATCAACATTTTTATGAACTCTTTATTTTTGTATTGGCTTTGTCTTTCAATTTGATTCAAATAGATGAAATTTGTTAGAATTTGGATTATTTTATTTTTTTTTTGCTAGGTCAAAAAGGTTTATCAAGCAAAAAAACGTAATTACAAGAATTACAATTTTGGAGCACAATTCTCCCTACCCCCATAAACCGAAGGGGACAAAATAACGATTAAAAATAACAAAAGTAATAACCACAAAAAATAAAATTAAAAGAAGCTACCTATATCTACAGCCAACTTCTTTCAATTTACTTCTGCTGCTACCAACTCTATACGATTTGCTCTTAGAAAAAATTCCATCCATAATATCCGTATCAAAAGCATAATTACCCAAGACATCTTCATCTTCATCCACCAAAAACTCTCCGTCTTCATCCTCAGAGGAAATGTTACCAGGAACAAGCTTAATAGGAGACAACTTACTAGGAGATTTTTTCTTTTGCTCCCTCTTTTCTTTGAAATATTCTCGTCTAAAAG
>NC_039364.1:253749627-253765019 GCF_003573695.1 Papaver somniferum
TCCTCCTCCTCCTCCTCAATAACAACATTATCAAGGCCTAACTCAGATTCTAGAACATGAAATTTGTTTTTAACCACAACTTCAGTTTGCATCGACTCATCCGCAAAAGGACCCACTTTGAACAAGTTTGAAAAAAGGCGAGAGGAAAGAGAATGTCCGTTTTTTCTCTTTTTGGCGATTTCGGAAAACCAAGTTTTTTCACGTTTAGGGTTTCAAGTTTTACGTTTTTGGATTATCAGAATCAATACGTTGATTCATGATGATTCATTCTTTAGATAACCTTCCTAGTATCTCAAATCAAAACCATGCTAAAACAGTTTCTTTTGCTGAAAAAGTTAGGGAACGTAAAACCCTAAATCCAACTTCAGTTGATATTTCCTTGTTAACAAACCCTACTCTTGTTGAGGGTGAGCCAGCTCTTGTCATTCCTAATGATTATTATCAGGAAGGGTGCAAGCCTTTTCAATATAGTTTCATAGCTAGGCTGGATGCTACAGGTTTAAAGTTTGTTGAGGTTCAAAAAATCCTTGAAAACCAATGGAAACTTAAGAATAGGTGTAAGTTTATACCTATGAGCAAAGGATTCTTTGTTATTATGTTATCTTCAGAATTGGACAAGGAGAAGATTCGTGCTGAAAAGTGGTTTGTCAATCAACAAATTATGAGGTTGATTGATTGGTACCCAGGTTTTAATCCTGATAAACAAAGAACGTCCCATGCAGCTGTTTGGGTACGTTTTCTTGGTCTCCCTATTGAGATTTGGACTGAGAGATCATTACTTTCTATTGGGAAAATCCTTGGAACACCAATTGTGGTGGATCAAAGAACCCTAAATCTAGAATATGGTCACTTCGCAGCTGTTTTAGTAGATATAGACTTTGCAAAGCATATTCCTGACCGCATCTCTATCACTGCAGGAGGTAAAAAAAATTGGCAATATGTTGATATACCAAATTCACCTAAATTATGTTTATCTTGTAATATTATTGGGCATGTTGATGGTGAATGCAAAAAGAAGAATAGCATGAAGGCTGCTGGTAAGGAAAAACAGATTGTTCATAAACCTACAATCCAAGTTTGGCAAGCAAAATCAGCTAAAACTAATGAGGGTGAGGAGAAGTCTTTGAATCTGGAGAATAAGGAGGATAATATGGTTGGTGCTTCAGTTGAGAAGGAGGATGATCGAGTTTGTGAGGCTCAGCTTAGATTGCAAAACGAAATTGCAGCCAAGGAAGCGCTTGCTGCACGTACACAATCTGCTCATGCAGACCATGCAAAGTCCGGGTTAAACCAATCTACAGCTCAGTCCGGGATAAACCAAATCTCTACAGCTCAGTCCGTGTCTGAGTTGGAAACCCAAATAAGAGTCGTGAACAAAGAAACTTCTGAAGTTGTTGGCGCTACAGTTGAAGAAGATAATGCACGTACAGATTCTATCAATGCAGGCCATGCAGGTCAGTCCGTGGTTGATTTGATAAATCTTAAAAACACTCCTACTGACGTTATTGATGCTAATCAGTTGGAAAAGGAGCTAGCTAAATCTGCTGCTGAATTGCGTGAGGCTCAGATGAAGTTTATTCATTGTAAAAATACTATTGCAGCTCAGAAAGATATAGCTTTACGTAAAAATAAGGAAGACATGGCTGCTCAGAGCTTTTCTAAAGATGAATGGACTGAAGTGAAAGGAAAGAAATCCCCTAGCAAAGGTACTTTCTCTTTTACTCCTTTTGAGAAGGATTATACTACTTTTACTAATTTCGTATTTTCCTAATTTCGTATTTTCTTGAATCCACGTACATAGAAATGCAATTTTTATTAGACGTATTGCATTATAACATATTATTTGTGATTACAATACATTTTTCAAACTTTTTATGTTACAGATGAGTTTATCTAGTTTACAATCTAGTCTCAGAAATCAATTTCCGACTTATGACGAAGTGTGTAGACTTTTTTGAGTTAAAGTATAAAAAATCAACATTTTTATGAATTCTATATTTTTGTATTGGCTTTGTCTTTCAAGTTGATTCAAATAGATTAAATTTGTTAGAATTTGGATTAGTTATGGCTGGTCTTTCATTCTTCTTCTATTGTGAAATTTGACTGCCTTCATATTTTCTTGAATCAACGTACATAGAAATGCAATATTTACTAGACGTAATTCCTTAGAACATATTATTTGTTATTATAATAAATTTTTCAAATTTTTTCTGTTAAAGATGAGTTTATCTAGTTTACAATTTATTCTCAGAAATCAACTTCCGACTTATAACGAAGTGTGTAGACTTTTTTGAGTTAACTATAAAAAATCAACATTTTTATGAACTCTTTATTTTTGTATTGGCTTTGTCTTTCAATTTGATTCAAATAGATGAAATTTGTTAGAATTTGGATTATTTTATTTTTTTTTTGCTAGGTCAAAAAGGTTTATCAAGCAAAAAAACGTAATTACAAGAATTACAATTTTGGAGCACAATTCTCCCTACCCCCATAAACCGAAGGGGACAAAATAACGATTAAAAATAACAAAAGTAATAACCACAAAAAATAAAATTAAAAGAAGCTACCTATATCTACAGCCAACTTCTTTCAATTTACTTCTGCTGCTACCAACTCTATACGATTTGCTCTTAGAAAAAATTCCATCCATAATATCCGTATCAAAAGCATAATTACCCAAGACATCTTCATCTTCATCCACCAAAAACTCTCCGTCTTCATCCTCAGAGGAAATGTTACCAGGAACAAGCTTAATAGGAGACAACTTACTAGGAGATTTTTTCTTTTGCTCCCTCTTTTCTTTGAAATATTCTCGTCTAAAAGTTGTACTTCTAATGAACTGAGCACGCACATCTTCCAACTGAATATTGCTTGCCACCTCTAATTCTTCCTTAGACAAAATATTATTCTTATCAAAAACAGTATCAACCAACCCCGCTTGAATGTCACGGGTTGGAGATTCCGCAATAGACTTGCTGGGAGAAGATTCCAAACTTGAATCAGATTGCAAAGAACGCTTTGCTATTATATTAGCAGCCTGTTTGGAAACTTTCCTAGCTTTTTTCCTTGCTAAAACGTCAGCATCAACCTCACCCCAAGTTTTAGAGCCCATACTAACATCTGAATCACTAGATTCTACATGATCCTCCTCCTCCTCCTCAATAACAACATTATCAAGGCCTAACTCAGATTCTAGAACATGAAATTTGTTTTTAACCACAACTTCAGTTTGCATCGACTCATCCGCAAAAGGACCCACTTTGAACAAGTTTGAAAAAAGGCGAGAGGAAAGAGAATGTCCGTTTTTTCTCTTTTTGGCGATATCGGAAAACCAAGTTTTTTCACGTTTAGGGTTTCAAGTTTTACGTTTTTGGATTATCAGAATCAATACGTTGATTCATGATGATTCATTCTTTAGATAACCTTCCTAGTATCTCAAATCAAAACCATGCTAAAACAGTTTCTTTTGCTGAAAAAGTTAGGGAACGTAAAACCCTAAATCCAACTTCAGTTGATATTTCCTTGTTAACAAACCCTACTCTTGTTGAGGGTGAGCCAGCTCTTGTCATTCCTAATGATTATTATCAGGAAGGGTGCAAGCCTTTTCAATATAGTTTCATAGCTAGGCTGGATGCTACAGGTTTAAAGTTTGTTGAGGTTCAAAAAATCCTTGAAAATCAATGGAAACTTAAGAATAGGTGTAAGTTTATACCTATGAGCAAAGGATTCTTTGTTATTATGTTATCTTCAGAATTGGACAAGGAGAAGATTCGTGCTGAAAAGTGGTTTGTCAATCAACAAATTCTGAGGTTGATTGATTGGTACCCAGTTTTAATCCTGATAAACAAAGAACGTCCCATGCAGCTGTTTGGGTACGTTTTCTTGGTCTCCCTATTGAGATATGGACTGAGAGATCATTACTTTATATTGGGAAAATCCTTGGAACACCAATTGTGGTGGATCAAAGAACCCTAAATCTAGAATATGGTCACTTCGCAGCTGTTTTAGTAGATATAGACTTTGCAAAGCATATTCCTGACCGCATCTCTATCACTGCAGGAGGTAAAAAAAATTGGCAATATGTTGATATACCAAATTCACCTAAATTATGTTTATCTTGTAATATTATTGGGCATGTTGATGGTGAATGCAAAAAGAAGAATAGCATGAAGGCTGCTGGTAAGGAAAAACAGATTGTTCATAAACCTACAATCCAAGTTTGGCAAGCAAAATCAGCTAAAACTAATGAGGGTGAGGAGAAGTCTTTGAATCTGGAGAATAAGGAGGATAATATGGTTGGTGCTTCAGTTGAGAAGGAGGATGATCGAGTTTGTGAGGCTCAGCTTAGATTGCAAAACGAAATTGCAGCCAAGGAAGCGCTTGCTGCACGTACACAATCTGCTCATGCAGACCATGCAAAGTCCGGGTTAAACCAATCTACAGCTCAGTCCGGGATAAACCAAATCTCTACAGCTCAGTCCGTGTCTGAGTTGGAAACCCAAATAAGAGTCGTGAACAAAGAAACTTCTGAAGTTGTTGGCGCTACAGTTGAAGAAGATAATGCACGTACAGATTCTATCAATGCAGGCCATGCAGGTCAGTCCGTGGTTGATTTGATAAATCTTAAAAACACTCCTACTGACGTTATTGATGCTAATCAGTTGGAAAAGGAGCTAGCTAAATCTGCTGCTGAATTGCGTGAGGCTCAGATGAAGTTTATTCATTGTAAAAATACTATTGCAGCTCAGAAAGATATAGCTTTACGTAAAAATAAGGAAGACATGGCTGCTCAGAGCTTTTCTAAAGATGAATGGACTGAAGTGAAAGGAAAGAAATCCCCTAGCAAAGGTACTTTCTCTTTTACTCCTTTTGAGAAGGATTATACTACTTTTACTAATTTCGTATTTTCCTAATTTCGTATTTTCTTGAATCCACGTACATAGAAATGCAATTTTTATTAGACGTATTGCATTATAACATATTATTTGTGATTACAATACATTTTTCAAACTTTTTATGTTACAGATGAGTTTATCTAGTTTACAATCTAGTCTCAGAAATCAATTTCCGACTTATGACGAAGTGTGTAGACTTTTTTGAGTTAAAGTATAAAAAATCAACATTTTTATGAATTCTATATTTTTGTATTGGCTTTGTCTTTCAAGTTGATTCAAATAGATTAAATTTGTTAGAATTTGGATTAGTTATGGCTGGTCTTTCATTCTTCTTCTATTGTGAAATTTGACTGCCTTCATATTTTCTTGAATCAACGTACATAGAAATGCAATATTTACTAGACGTAATTCCTTAGAACATATTATTTGTTATTACAATAAATTTTTCAAATTTTTTCTGTTAAAGATGAGTTTATCTAGTCTACAATTTAGTCTCAGAAATCAATTTCGGACTTATAACGAAGTGTGTAGACTTTTTTGAGTTAACGTATATAAAATTCAACATTTTTATGAACTCTTTCTTTTTGTATTGGCTTTGTCTTTCAATTTGATTCAAATAGATGAAATTTGTTAGAATTTGGACTAGTTTTGGCTGGTCTTTCATTCTTCTGCCATTGTGAAATTTGACTTCCTTCATATTTTCTTGAATCAACATACATAGAAATGCAATTTTTACTTGACGTAATGCCTTAGAACATATTATTTGTGATTACAATACATTTTTGAACCTTTAACTGTTAAAGACGAGTTTATCTAGTTTACAATTTAGTCTCACAAATCAATTTCGGACTTATAACGAAGTGTGTAGACTTTTTTGAGTTAACGTATATAAAATTCAACATTTTTATGAACTCTTTCTTTTTGTGTTGGTTTTGTCTTTCTATTTGAGTCAAGATAAATGAAATTTGTTAGGATTTGGATTAGTTTTGCTTGCTCTTTCGTCCTTCATGTATTGTGAAATTTGACTTCCCTCATATATTCTTGAATCAACATACATAGAAATGCAATTTTTACTAGACGTACTGCCTTAGAACATATTAGTTGTGATTATAATACATTTTTCAAACTTTTTTTGTTAAAGATGAGTTTATCTAGTTTACAATTTAGTCTCAGAAATCAATTTCCGACTTATAACGAAGTGTGTAGACTTTTTTGAGTTAACGTATAAAAAACCAACATTTTTATGAACTCTTAATTTTTGTATTGGCTTTGTCTTCCAATTTGATTCAAATAGATGAAATTTGTTAGAATTTGGATTAGTTATGGCTGGTCATTCATTCTTCTTCCGTTGTGAAATGTGGCTTCCTTCATATTTTCTTGAATCAACGTACATAGAAATGCAATTTTTACTAGACGTAATGCCTTAGAAAAAATTATTTGTGATTACAATACATTTTTGAAACTTTTTCTGTTCAAGATGAGTTTATCTAGTTTACAATTTAGTCTCAGAAATCAATTTCGGACTTATAACGAAGTGTGTAGATTTTTCTGAGTTAACGTATATAAAATTCAACATTTTTATGAACTCTTTCTTTTTCTGTGATGGTTTTGTCTTTCATTTGATTCTAGATAGATGACATTTGTTAGGATTTGGATTAGTTCTTCTTGGTCTTTCATCCTTCTTCTATTGTGAAATTTTCCTAATTTCGTATTTTCTTGAATCAACGTACATAGAAATGCAATTTTTACTAGACGTATTTCCTTAGAACATATTATTTGTGATTACAATACATTTTTCAAACTTTTTATGTTAAAGATGAGTTTATCTAGTTTACAACTTAGTCTCAGAAATAAATTTCCGACTTATAACGAAGTGTGTGACTTTTTTGAGTTAACGTATATAAAATTCAACATTTTTATGAACTCTTTTTTTTGTGTTGGTTTTGTCTTTCTATTTGATTCAAGATAGATAAAATTTGTTAGGATTTGTATTAGTTCTGCGTCTTTCATCCTTCTTCTATTGTAAAATTTGACTTCCTTCATATTTTCTTGAATCAACGTACATAGAAAGGAAATTTTACTAGACGTAATGCCTTAGAACATATTATTTGTGATTACAATACATTTTCAAACATTTTCTGTTAAAGATGAGTTTATCTAGTTTACAATTTAGTCTCAAAATCAATTCCGGACTTATAATGAAGTGTGTAAACTTTTCTGAGTTAACGTATATAAAATTCAACATTTTTATAAACTCTTTCTTTTTCTGTTATGGTTTTGTCTTTCTATTTTATTCAAATAGATGAAATTTGTTAAAATTTGGACTAGTTTTGGCTGGTCTTTTATTCTTCTTCCATTGTGAAATTTGACTTTTTTCATAGTTTCTTGAATCAACGTACATAGAAGTGCAATTTTTACTTGACGTAATGCCTTAGAACATATTATTTGTGATTACAATACATTTTTGAAACTTTAACTGTTAAAGATGAGTTTATCTAGTTTACAATTTAGTCTCACAAATCAATTTCGGACTTATAATGAAGTGTGTAGACTTTTCTGAGTTAACGTATATAAAATTAAACATTTTTATGAACTCTTTCTTTTTATGTGATGGTTTTGTATTTCATTTGATTCTAGATAGATTAAATTTGTTCGGATTTGGATTAGTTTTTCTTGGTCTTTCATCCTTCTTCTATTGTGAAATTTTCCTAATTTCGTATTTTCTTGAATCAACGTACATAGAAATGCAATTTTTACTAGACGTATTGCCTTAGAACATATTATTTGTGATTACAATACATTTTTCAAACTTTTTATGTTAAAGATGAGTTTATCTAGTTTACAACTTAGTCTCAGAAATAAATTTCCGACTTATAACGAAGTGTGTGACTTTTTTGAGTTAACGTATATAAAATTCAACATCTTTATGAACTCTTTTTTTTGTGTTGGATTTGTCTTTCTATTTGATTTAAGATAGATGAAATTTGTTAGGATTTGGATTAGTTCTGCGTCTTTCATCCTTCTTCTATTGTGAAATTTGATTTCCTTCATATTTTCTTGAATCAACGTACATAGAAAGGAAATTTTACTAGACGTAATGCCTTAGAACATATTATTTGTGATTACAATACATTTTTCAAACTTATTCTGTTAAAGATGAGTTTATCTAGTTTACAATTTAGTCTCAGAAATTAATTTCGGAATTATAACGAAGTGTGTAAACTTTATCTGAGTTAACGTATATAAAATTCAACATTTTTATGAACTCTTTCTTTTTCTGTGACGGTTTTGTCTTTCTATTTGATTCAAGATAGATGAAATTTGTTAGGATTTGGATTAGTTCTTCTTGGTCTTTCATCCTTCTTCTATTGTGAAATTTTCCAAATTTCGTATTTTCTTGAATCCACGTACATAGAAATGCAATTTTTACTAGACGTAATGCCTTAGAACATATTATTTGTGCTTACAATACATTTTTCAAACTTTTCTGTTAAAGATGAGTTTATCTAGTTTACAATTTAGTCTTAGAAATCAATTTCGGACTTATAACGAAGTGTGTGACTTTTTTGAGTTAACGTATATAAAATTCAACATTTTTATGAATTCTTTTTTTTTTTTGTGTTAGCTTTGTCTTTCTATTTGATTCAAGATAGATGAATTTTTTTAGGACTTGGATTAGTTCTGCGTCTTTCATCCTTCTTCTATTGTGAAATTAGACTTCCTTCATATATTCTTGAATCAACGTACATAAAAATGCAATTTTTACTAGACGTACTGCTTTAGAACATATTAATTGTGATTACAATACATTTTACAAACTTTTTTTGTTAAACATGAGTTTATCTAGTTTACAATTTAGTCTCAGAAATAAACTTCCGACTTATAACGAAGTGTGTAGACTTTTTTGAGTTAACGTATTTAAAATTCAACATTTTTATGAACTCTTTCTTTTTGTATTAGCTTTGTCTTTCAATTTGATTCAAATAGATGAAATTTGTTAGAATTTGGACTAGTTTTGGCTGGTCTTTCATTCTTCTTCCATTGTGAAATTTGACTTCCTTCATATTTTTTTGAATCAACGTACATAGAAATGCAATTTTTACGTGACGTAAAGCCTTAGAACATATTATTTGTGATTACAATACATTTTCAAACATTTTCTGTTAAAGATGAGTTTATCTAGTTTACAATTTAGTCTCAAAATCAATTTCGGACTTATAATGAAGTGTGTAAACTTTTCTGAGTTAACGAATATAAAATTCAACATTTTTATAAACTCTTTCTTTTTCTGTTATGGTTTTGTCTTTCTATTTTATTCAAATAGATGAAATTTGTTAGAATTTGGACTAGTTTTGGCTGGTCTTTTATTCTTCTTCCATTGTGAAATTTGACTTCCTTCATAGTTTCTTGAATCAACGTACATAGAAGTGCAATTTTTACTTGACGTAATGCCTTAGAACATATTATTTGTGATTACAATACATTTTTGAAACTTTAACTGTTAAAGATGAGTTTATCTAGTTTACAATTTAGTCTCACAAATCAATTTCGGACTTATAACGAAGTGTGTAGACTTTTCTGAGTTAACGTATATAAAATTAAACATTTTTATGAACTCTTTCTTTTTATGTGATGGTTTTGTATTTCATTTGATTCTAGATAGATTAAATTTGTTCGGATTTGGATTAGTTTTTCTTGGTCTTTCATCCTTCTTCTATTGTGAAATTTTCCTAATTTCGTATTTTCTTGAATCAACGTACATAGAAATGCAATTTTTACTAGACGTATTGCCTTAGAACATATTATTTGTGATTACAATACATTTTTCAAACTTTTTATGTTAAAGATGAGTTTATCTAGTTTACAACTTAGTCTCAGAAATAAATTTCCGACTTATAACGAAGTGTGTGACTTTTTTGAGTTAACGTATATAAAATTCAACATCTTTATGAACTCTTTTTTTTTGTGTTGGATTTGTCTTTCTATTTGATTTAAGATAGATGAAATTTGTTAGGATTTGGATTAGTTCTGCGTCTTTCATCCTTCTTCTATTGTGAAATTTGATTTCCTTCATATTTTCTTGAATCAACGTACATAGAAAGGAAATTTTACTAGACGTAATGCCTTAGAACATATTATTTGTGATTACAATACATTTTTCAAACTTATTCTGTTAAAGATGAGTTTATCTAGTTTACAATTTAGTCTCAGAAATTAATTTCGGAATTATAACGAAGTGTGTAAACTTTATCTGAGTTAACGTATATAAAATTCAACATTTTTATGAACTCTTTCTTTTTCTGTGATGGTTTTGTCTTTCTATTTGATTCAAGATAGATGAAATTTGTTAGGATTTGGATTAGTTCTTCTTGGTCTTTCATCCTTCTTCTATTGTGAAATTTTCCTAATTTCGTATTTTCTTGAATCCACGTACATAGAAATGCAATTTTTACTAGACGTAATGCCTTAGAACATATTATTTGTGATTACAATACATTTTTCAAACTTTTTCTGTAAAAGATGAGTTTATCTAGTTTACAATTTATTCTTAGAAATCAATTTCGGACTTATAACGAAGTGTGTGACTTTTTTGAGTTAACGTATATAAAATTCAACATTTTTATGAATTCTTTTTTTTTTGTGTTGGCTTTGTCTTTCTATTTGATTCAAGATAAATGAAATTTGTTAGGACTTGGATTAGTTCTGCGTCTTTCATCCTTCTTCTATTGTGAAATTTGACTTCCTTCATATATTCTTGAATCAACGTACATAAAAATGCAATTTTTACTAGACGTACTACTTTAGAACATATTAATTGTGATTACAATACATTTTTCAAACTTTTTCTGTTAAACATGAGTTTATCTAGTTTACAATTTAGTCTCAGAAATCAACTTCCGACTTATAACGAAGTGTGTAGACTTTTTGAGTTAACGTATAAAAAATCAACATTTTTATGAACTCTTTATTTTTGTATTGGCTTTGTCTTTCAAGTTGATTCAAATAGATGAAATTTGTTATAATTTGGATTAGTTATGGCTGGTCTTTCATTCTTCTTCTATTGTGAAATTTGACTTCCTTCATATTTTCTTGAATCAACGTACATAGAAATGCAATTTTTACTAGACGTAATGCCTTAGAACATATTATTTGTAATTACAATACATTTTTCAAATTTTTTCTGTTAAAGATGAGTTTATCTAGTCTACAATTTAGTCTCAGAAATAAATTTCGGACTTATAACGAAGTGTGTAGACTTTTTTGAGTTAACGTATATAAAATTCAACATTTTTATGAACTCTTTCTTCTTGTATTGGCTTTGTCTTTCAATTTGATTCAAATAGATGAAATTTGTTAGAATTTGGACTAGTTTGGCTGGTCTTTCATTCTTCTTCCATTGTGAAATTTGACTTCCTTCATATTTTCTTGAATCAACGTACATAGAAATGCAATTTTTACATGACGTAAAGCCTTAGAACATATTATCTGTGATTACAATACATTTTTGAAACTTTAACTGTTAAAGATGAGTTTATCTAGTTTACAATTTAGTCTCACAAATCAATTTCGGACTTATAACAAAGTGTGTAGACTTTTCTGAGTTAACGTATATAAAATTCAACATTTTCATGAACTCTTTCTTTTTCTGTGATTGTTTTGTCTTTCTATTTGATTCAAGATAGATGAAATTTTTTAAGATTTGGATTAGTTCTTCTTGGTCTTTCATTCTTCTTCTATTGTGAAATTTTTCTAATTTCGTATTTTCTTGAATCAACGTACATAGAAATGCAATTTTTACTAGAGGTATTGCCTTAGAACATATTATTTGTGATTACAATACATTTTTCAAACTTTTTATGTTAAAGATGAGTTTATCTAGTTTACAACTTAGTCTCAGAAATCAATTTCCGACTTATAACGAAGTGTGTGACTTTTTTGAGTTAACGTATATAAAATTCTACATTTTTATGAACTCTTTCTTTTTGTGTTGGCTTTGTATTTCTATTTGAGTCAAGATAGATGAAATTTGTTAGGATTTGGATTAGTTTTACTTGCTCTTTGGTCCTTCATCTATTGTGAAATTTAACTTCCCTCATATATTCTTGAATCTACATACATAGAAATGTAATTTTTACTAGACGTACTGCCTTAGAACATATTAATTGTTATTATAATACATTTTTCAAACTTTTTATGTTAAAGATGAGTTTATCTAGTTTACAATTTAGTATAACGAAGTGTGTGGAATTTTTTGAGTTAATGTATAAAAAATCAACATTTTTATGAACTCTTTATTTTTGTATTGGCTTTGTCTTTCAATTTGATTTAATTAGATTAAATTTGTTAGAAATTGGATTAGTTATGGCTGGTCTTTCATTCTTCTTCCGTTGTGAAATTTGACTTCCTTCATATTTTCTTGAATTAACGTACATAGAAATGCAATTTTTACTAGACGTAATGCCTTAGAACAAATTATTTGTGATTAAAATACATTTTTGAAACTTTTTCTGTTAAAGATGAGTTTATCTAGTTTACAATTTAGTCTCAGAAATCAATTTCGGACTTATAACGAAGTGTGTAGACTTTTCTGAGTTAACGTATATAAAATTCAACATTTTTATGAACTCTTTCTTTTTCTGTGATGGTTTTGTCTTTCATTTGATTCTAGATAGATGAAATTTGTTAGGATTTGGATTAGTTCTTCTTGGTCTTTCATCCTTCTTCTATTGTGAAATTTTCCTAATTTCGTATTTTCTTGAATCAACGTACATAGAAATGCAATTTTTACTAGACGTATTGCCTTAGAACATATTATTTGTGATTACAATACATTTTTCAAACTTTTTATGTTAAAGATGAGTTTATCTAGTTTACAACTTAGTCTCAGAAATCAATTTCCGACTTATAACGAAGTGTGTGACTTTTTTGAGTTAACGTATATAAAATTCAACATTTTTATGAACTCTTTTTTTTGTGTTGGTTTTGTCTTTCTATTTGATTCAAGATAGATGAAATTTGTTAGGATTTGGATTAGTTTTGCGTCTTTCATCCTTCTTCTATTGTGAAATTTGACTTCCTTCATATTTTCTTGAAACAACGTACATAGAAAGGAAATTTTACTAGACGTAATGCCTTAGAACATATTATTTGTGATTTCAATACATTTTTCAAACTTTTTCTGTTCAAGATGAGTTTATCTAGTTTACAATTTAGTCTCAGAAATCAATTTCGGGCTTATAACGAAGTGTGTAAACTTTTCTGAGTTAACGTATATAAAATTCAACATTTTTATGAACTCTTTCTTTTTCTGTGATGGTTTTGTCTTTCTATTTGATTCAAATAGATGAAATTTGTTAGAATTTGGACTAGTTTTGGCTGGTCTTTTATTCTTCTTCCATTGTGAAATTTGACTTCCTTCATATTTTCTTGAATCAACGTACATAGAAATGCAATTTTTACTTGACGTAATGCCTTAGAACATATTATTTGTGATTACATTACATTTTTGAAACTTTAACTGTTAAAGATGAGTTTATCTAGTTTACAATTTAGTCTCACAAATCAATTTCGGACTTATAACGAAGTGTGTAGACTTTTCAGAGTTAATGTATATAAAATTCAACATTTTTATGAAATCTTTCTTTTTCTGTGATGGTTTTGTCTTTCATTTGATTCTAGATATATGAAATTTGTTAGGATTTGGATTAGTTCTTCTTGGTCTTTCATCCTTCTTCTATTGTGAAATTTTCCTAATTTCGTATTTTCTTGAATCAACGTGCATAGAAATGCAATTTTTACTAGACGTATTGCCTTAGAACATATTATTTGTGATTACATTTCAAACTTTTTATGTTAAAGATGAGTTTATCTAATTTACAATTTAGTCTCAGAAATCAATTTCCGACTTATAACGAAGTTTGGGACTTTTTTGAGTTAACGTATATAAAATTCAACATTTTTATGAACTCTTTTTTTTTTGTTGATTTTGTCTTTCTATTTGATTCAAGATAGATGAAATTTGTTAGGATTTGGATTAGTTCTGCGTCTTTCATCCTTCTTTTATTGTGAAATTTGACTTCCTTCATATTTTCTTGAATCAACGTACATAGAAAGGAAATTTTACTATACCTAATGCCTTAGAACATATTATTTGTGATTACAATACATTTTTCAAACTTTTTATGTTAAAGATGAGTTTATCTAGTTTACAATTTAGTCTCAGAAATCAATTTCGGACTTATAACGAAGTGTGTAAACTTTTCTGAGTTAACGTATATAAAATTCAACATTTTTATGAACTCTTTCTTTTTCTGTGATGGTTTTGTCTTTCTATTTGATTCAAGTAGATGAAATTTGTTATAATTTGGACTAGTTTTGGCTGGTCTTTTATTCTTCTTCCATTGTGAAATTTGACTTCCTTCATATTTTCTTAAATCAACGTACATAGAAATGCAATTTTTACTTAACGTAATACCTTAGAACATATTATTTGTGATTACAATACATTTTTGAAACTTTAATTGTTAAAGATGAGTTTATCTAGGATACAATTTAGTCTCACAAATCAATTTTGAACTTATAACGAAGTGTGTAGACTTTTCTGAGTTAACGTATATAAAATTCAACATTTTTATGAACTCTTTCTTTTTCTGTGATGGTTTTGTCTTTCTATTTGATTCGAGATAGATGAAATTTGGTAGGATTTGGATAAGTTCTTCTTGGTCTTTCAGCCTTCTTCTATTGTGAAATTTTCCTAATTTCGTATTTTCTTAAATCAACGTACATAGAAATGCAATTTTTACTAGATGTATTTCCTTAGAACACATTATTTATGATTACAATACATTTTTCAAATTTTTTCTGTTAAAGATGAGTTTATCTAGTCTACAATTTAGTCTCAGAAATCAACTTCCGACTTATAACGAAGTGTGTAGACTTTTTTGAGTTAACTTATAAAAAAACAACATTTTTATGAACTCTTTATTTTTGTATTGGATTTGTCTTTCAATTTGATTCAAATAGATGAAATTTGTTAGAATTTGGATTAGTTATGTCTGGTCTTTAATTTTTCTTCCGTTGTGAAATTTGACTTCCTTCATATTTTCTTGAGTCAACGTACATTGAAATGCAATTTTTACTAGACGTAATGCCTTAGAACAAATTATTTGTGATTACAATACATTTTTGAAACTTTTTCTGTTAAAGATGAGTTTATCTAGTTTACAAGTTAGTCTCAGAAATCAATTTCGGACTTATAACGAAGTGTGTAGACTTTTCAGAGTTAACGTATATAAAATTCAACATTTTTATGAACTCTTTCTTTTTCTGTGATGGTTTTGTCTTTCTATTTGATTCAAGATAGATGAAATTTGTTAGGATTTGGATTAGTTCTTCTTGGTCTTTCATCCTTCTTCTATTGTGAAATTTTCCTAATTTCGTATTTTCTTGAATCAACGTACATAGAAATGCAATTTTTACTAGACGTATTGCCTTAGA
>NC_039364.1:253765029-253765424 GCF_003573695.1 Papaver somniferum
TGGCTTTGTCTTTCAAGTTGATTCAAATAGATGAAATTTGTTATAATTTGGATTAGTTATGGCTGGTCTTTCATTCTTCTTCCATTGTGAAATTTGACTTCCTTCATATTTTCTTGACGTACATAGAAATGCAATTTTTATTCAAGATAGAAATCAATTTCCGACTTATAACAAAGTGTGTAGACTTTTCTGAGTTAACGTATATAAAATTCAACATTTTTACGAACTCTTTCTTTTTCTGTGATGGTTTTGTCTTTCTATTTGATTCAAGATAGATGAAATTTTTTAGGATTTGGATTAGTTCTTCTTGGTCTTTCATCCTTCTTCTATTGTGAAATTTTCCTAATTTCGTATTTTCTTGAATCAACGTACATAAAAATGCAATTTTTACTAGA
>NC_039364.1:253765434-253765833 GCF_003573695.1 Papaver somniferum
GAGTTAACGTATATAAAATTCAACATTTTTATGAACTCTTTCTTTTTCTGTGATGGTTTTGTCTTTCTATTTGATTCAAGATAGATGAAATTTGTTAGGATTTGGATTAGTTCTTCTTGGTCTTTCATCCTTCTTCTATTGTGAAATTTTCCTAATTTCGTATTTTCTTGAATCAACGTACATAGAAATGCAATTTTTACTAGACGTATTGCCTTAGAGCATATTATTTGTGATCACAATACATTTTTTAAACCTTTTCTATTAAAGATGAGTTTATCTAGTTTACCATTTAGTCTAAGAAATCAATTTCCGACTTATAACGAAGTGTGTAGACTTTTTTGAGTTAACGTATATAAAATTCAACATTTTTATGAACTCTTTCTTTTTGTGTTGGCTTTG
>NC_039364.1:253765843-253879287 GCF_003573695.1 Papaver somniferum
TGTGTAGACTTTTTTGAGTTAACGTATATAAAATTCAACATTTTTATGAACTCTTTCTTCTTGTGTTAGCTTTGTATTTATATTTGATTCAACATAGATGAAATTTGTTAGGATTTGGATTAGTTTTGCTTGCTCTTTCGTCCTTCTTCTATTGTGAAATTTTCCTTCCTTCATATTTTCTTGAATCAACGTACATAGAAATGCAATTTTTACTAGACGTGCTGCTTTAGAACATATTAATTGTGATTACAATACATTTTCAAACTTTTTATGTTAAACATGAGTTTATCTAGTTTACAATTTAGTCTCGGAAATCAACTTCCGACTTATAACGAAGTGTGTAGACTTTTTTGAGTTAACGTATAAAAAATCAACATTTTTATGAACTCTTTATTTTTGTATTGGCTTTGTCTTTCAAGTTGATTCAAATAGATGAAATTTTTTAGAATTTGGATTAGTTATGGCTGGTCTTTCATTCTTCTTCTATTGTGAAATTTGACTTCATACATATTTTCTTTAATCAAGGTACATAGAAATGCAATTTTTACTAGACGTAATGCCTTGGAACATATTATTTGTGATTACAATACATTTTTCAAACTTTTTATGTTAAAGATGAGTTTATCTATTTTACAATCTAGTCTCAGAAATCAATTTTCGACTTATAACGAAGTGTGTAGACTTTTTTGAGTTAACGTATATAAAATTCAACATTTTTATGAACTCTTTCTTTTTGTGTTGGCTTTGTCTTTCTATTTGAGTCAAGATAGATGAAATTTTTTAGGATTTGTATTAGTTTTGCTTGCTCTTTCTTCCTTCATCTATTGTGAAATTTGACTTCCCTCATATATTCTTGAATCAACATACATAGAAATGCAATTTTTACTAGACGTACTGCCTTAGAATATATTAATTGTGATTACCATACATTTTTCAAACTTTTTCTGTTAAAGATGAGTTTATCTAGTTTACAATTTAGTCTCAGAAATCAACTTCCGACTTATAACGAAGTGTGTAGACTTTTTTGAGTTAACGTATAAAAAATCAACATTTTTATGAACTCTTTATTTTTGTATTGGCTTTGTCTTTCAATTTGATTCAAATAGATGAAATTTTTTAGAATTTGGATTAGTTATGGCTGGTCTTTCATTCTTCTTCCGTTGTGAAATTTGACTTTCTTCATATTTTCTTGAATCAACGTACATAGAAATGAAATTTTTACTAGACGTAATGCGTTAGAACATATTATTTGTGATTACAATACATTTTTGAAACTTTTTCTGTTAAAGATGAATTTATCTAGTTTACAATTTAGTTTCATAAATCAATTTCGGACTCATAACGAAGTGTGTAGACTTTTCTGAGTTAACGTATATAAAATTCAACATTTTTATGAACTCTTTCTTTTTCTGTGATGGTTTTGTCTTTCTATTTGATTCAAGATAGATGAAATTTGTTAGGATTTGGATTAGTTCTTCTTGGTCTTTCATCCTTCTTCTATTGTGAAATTTTCCTAATTTCGTATTTTCTTGAATCAACGTACATAGAAATGCAATTTTTACTAGACGTATTGCCTTAGAGCATATTATTTGTGATCACAATACATTTTTTAAACCTTTTCTATTAAAGATGAGTTTATCTAGTTTACCATTTAGTCTAAGAAATCAATTTCCGACTTATAACGAAGTGTGTAGACTTTTTTGAGTTAACGTATATAAAATTCAACATTTTTATGAACTCTTTCTTTTTGTGTTGGCTTTGTCTTTCTATTTGATTCAAGATTGATGAAATTTTTTAGGATTTGGATTAGTTCTTCATGGTCTTTCATCCTTCTTCTATTGTGAAATTTTCCTTCCTTCGTATTTTCTTGAATCAACGTACATAGAAATGCAATTTTTACTAGACGTATTGCCTTAGAACATATTATTTATGATGACAATACCTTTTTCAAAGTTTTTATGTTAAAGATGAGTTTATCTAGTTTACAATTTAGTCTCTGAAATCAACTTCCGACTTATAACGAAGTGTGTAGACTTTTTTGAGTAACGTATAAAAAATCAACATTTTTATGAACTCTTTATTTTGTAATGGCTTTGTCTTTCAAGTTGATTCAAATAGATGAAATTTGTTATATTTGGATTAGTTATGGCTGGTCTTTCATTCTTCTTCCATTGTGAAATTTGACTTCCTTCATATTTTCTTGACGTACATAGAAATGCAATTTTTATTCAAGATAGAAATCAATTTCCGACTTATAACAAAGTGTGTAGACTTTTCTGAGTTAACGTATATAAAATTCAACATTTTTACGAACTCTTTCTTTTTCTGTGATGGTTTTGTCTTTCTATTTGATTCAAGATAGATGAAATTTTTTAGGATTTGGATTAGTTCTTCTTGGTCTTTCATCCTTCTTCTATTGTGAAATTTTCCTAATTTCGTATTTTCTTGAATCAACGTACATAAAAATGCAATTTTTACTAGAGGTATTGCCTTAGAACATATTATTTGTGATTACAATACATTTTTCAAACTTTTTATGTTAAATATGAGTTTATCTAGTTTACAAATTAGGCTCAGAAATCAATTTCAGACTTATAACGAAGTGTGTAGACTTGTCTGAGTTAACATATATAAAATTCAACATTTTTATGAACTCTTTCTTTTTCTGTGATGGTTTTGTCTTTCTATTTGATTCAAGATAGATGAAATTTGTTAGGATTTGGATTAGTTCTTCTTGGTCTTTCATCCTTCTTCTATTGTGAAATTTTCCTAATTTCGTATTTTCTTGAATCAACGTACATAGAAATGCAATTTTTACTAGAGGTATTTCCTTAGAACATATTATTTGTGATTACAATACATTTTTCAAACTTTATATGTTAAAGATGAGTTTATCTAGTTTACAATTTAGTCTCAGAAATCAATTTCCGACTTATAACGAATGTGTAGACTTTTTTGAGTTAACGTATATAAAATTCAACATTTTTATGAACTCTTTCTTCTTGTGTTAGCTTTGTATTTATATTTGATTCAACATAGATGAAATTTGTTAGGATTTGGATTAGTTTTGCTTGCTCTTTCGTCCTTCTTCTATTGTGAAATTTTCCTTCCTTCATATTTTCTTGAATCAACGTACATAGAAATGCAATTTTTACTAGACGTGCTGCTTTAGAACATATTAATTGTGATTACAATACATTTTCAAACTTTTTATGTTAAACATGAGTTTATCTAGTTTACAATTTAGTCTCGGAAATCAACTTCCGACTTATAACGAAGTGTGTAGACTTTTTTGAGTTAACGTATAAAAAATCAACATTTTTATGAACTCTTTATTTTTGTATTGGCTTTGTCTTTCAAGTTGATTCAAATAGATGAAATTTTTTAGAATTTGGATTAGTTATGGCTGGTCTTTCATTCTTCTTCTATTGTGAAATTTGACTTCATACATATTTTCTTTAATCAAGGTACATAGAAATGCAATTTTTACTAGACGTAATGCCTTGGAACATATTATTTGTGATTACAATACATTTTTCAAACTTTTTATGTTAAAGATGAGTTTATCTATTTTACAATCTAGTCTCAGAAATCAATTTTCGACTTATAACGAAGTGTGTAGACTTTTTTGAGTTAACGTATATAAAATTCAACATTTTTATGAACTCTTTCTTTTTGTGTTGGCTTTGTCTTTCTATTTGAGTCAAGATAGATGAAATTTTTTAGGATTTGTATTAGTTTTGCTTGCTCTTTCTTCCTTCATCTATTGTGAAATTTGACTTCCCTCATATATTCTTGAATCAACATACATAGAAATGCAATTTTTACTAGACGTACTGCCTTAGAATATATTAATTGTGATTACCATACATTTTTCAAACTTTTTCTGTTAAAGATGAGTTTATCTAGTTTACAATTTAGTCTCAGAAATCAACTTCCGACTTATAACGAAGTGTGTAGACTTTTTTGAGTTAACGTATAAAAAATCAACATTTTTATGAACTCTTTATTTTTGTATTGGCTTTGTCTTTCAATTTGATTCAAATAGATGAAATTTTTTAGAATTTGGATTAGTTATGGCTGGTCTTTCATTCTTCTTCCGTTGTGAAATTTGACTTTCTTCATATTTTCTTGAATCAACGTACATAGAAATGAAATTTTTACTAGACGTAATGCGTTAGAACATATTATTTGTGATTACAATACATTTTTGAAACTTTTTCTGTTAAAGATGAATTTATCTAGTTTACAATTTAGTTTCATAAATCAATTTCGGACTCATAACGAAGTGTGTAGACTTTTCTGAGTTAACGTATATAAAATTCAACATTTTTATGAACTCTTTCTTTTTCTGTGATGGTTTTGTCTTTCTATTTGATTCAAGATAGATGAAATTTGTTAGGATTTGGATTAGTTCTTCTTGGTCTTTCATCCTTCTTCTATTGTGAAATTTTCCTAATTTCGTATTTTCTTGAATCAACGTACATAGAAATGCAATTTTTACTAGACGTATTGCCTTAGAGCATATTATTTGTGATCACAATACATTTTTTAAACCTTTTCTATTAAAGATGAGTTTATCTAGTTTACCATTTAGTCTAAGAAATCAATTTCCGACTTATAACGAAGTGTGTAGACTTTTTTGAGTTAACGTATATAAAATTCAACATTTTTATGAACTCTTTCTTTTTGTGTTGGCTTTGTCTTTCTATTTGATTCAAGATTGATGAAATTTTTTAGGATTTGGATTAGTTCTTCATGGTCTTTCATCCTTCTTCTATTGTGAAATTTTCCTTCCTTCGTATTTTCTTGAATCAACGTACATAGAAATGCAATTTTTACTAGACGTATTGCCTTAGAACATATTATTTATGATGACAATACCTTTTTCAAAGTTTTTATGTTAAAGATGAGTTTATCTAGTTTACAATTTAGTCTCTGAAATCAACTTCCGACTTATAACGAAGTGTGTAGACTTTTTTGAGTAACGTATAAAAAATCAACATTTTTATGAACTCTTTATTTTTGTAATGGCTTTGTCTTTCAAGTTGATTCAAATAGATGAAATTTGTTATAATTTGGATTAGTTATGGCTGGTCTTTCATTCTTCTTCCATTGTGAAATTTGACTTCCTTCATATTTTCTTGACGTACATAGAAATGCAATTTTTATTCAAGATAGAAATCAATTTCCGACTTATAACAAAGTGTGTAGACTTTTCTGAGTTAACGTATATAAAATTCAACATTTTTACGAACTCTTTCTTTTTCTGTGATGGTTTTGTCTTTCTATTTGATTCAAGATAGATGAAATTTTTTAGGATTTGGATTAGTTCTTCTTGGTCTTTCATCCTTCTTCTATTGTGAAATTTTCCTAATTTCGTATTTTCTTGAATCAACGTACATAAAAATGCAATTTTTACTAGAGGTATTGCCTTAGAACATATTATTTGTGATTACAATACATTTTTCAAACTTTTTATGTTAAATATGAGTTTATCTAGTTTACAAATTAGGCTCAGAAATCAATTTCAGACTTATAACGAAGTGTGTAGACTTGTCTGAGTTAACATATATAAAATTCAACATTTTTATGAACTCTTTCTTTTTCTGTGATGGTTTTGTCTTTCTATTTGATTCAAGATAGATGAAATTTGTTAGGATTTGGATTAGTTCTTCTTGGTCTTTCATCCTTCTTCTATTGTGAAATTTTCCTAATTTCGTATTTTCTTGAATCAACGTACATAGAAATGCAATTTTTACTAGAGGTATTTCCTTAGAACATATTATTTGTGATTACAATACATTTTTCAAACTTTATATGTTAAAGATGAGTTTATCTAGTTTACAATTTAGTCTCAGAAATCAATTTCCGACTTATAACGAAGTGTGTAGACTTTTTTGAGTTAACGTATATAAAATTCAACATTTTTATGAACTCTTTCTTCTTGTGTTAGCTTTGTATTTATATTTGATTCAACATAGATGAAATTTGTTAGGATTTGGATTAGTTTTGCTTGCTCTTTCGTCCTTCTTCTATTGTGAAATTTTCCTTCCTTCATATTTTCTTGAATCAACGTACATAGAAATGCAA
Source organism: Papaver somniferum (assembly GCF_003573695.1). Classification (NCBI taxonomy): domain Eukaryota; kingdom Viridiplantae; phylum Streptophyta; class Magnoliopsida; order Ranunculales; family Papaveraceae; genus Papaver; species Papaver somniferum. The sequence continues at coordinate 253,771,937 of NC_039364.1, forward strand.
TTTTTACTAGACGTGCTGCTTTAGAACATATTAATTGTGATTACAATACATTTTCAAACTTTTTATGTTAAACATGAGTTTATCTAGTTTACAATTTAGTCTCGGAAATCAACTTCCGACTTATAACGAAGTGTGTAGACTTTTTTGAGTTAACGTATAAAAAATCAACATTTTTATGAACTCTTTATTTTTGTATTGGCTTTGTCTTTCAAGTTGATTCAAATAGATGAAATTTTTTAGAATTTGGATTAGTTATGGCTGGTCTTTCATTCTTCTTCTATTGTGAAATTTGACTTCCTACATATTTTCTTTAATCAAGGTACATAGAAATGCAATTTTTACTAGACGTAATGCCTTGGAACATATTATTTGTGATTACAATACATTTTTCAAACTTTTTATGTTAAAGATGAGTTTATCTATTTTACAATCTAGTCTCAGAAATCAATTTTCGACTTATAACGAAGTGTGTAGACTTTTTTGAGTTAACGTATATAAAATTCAACATTTTTATGAACTCTTTCTTTTTGTGTTGGCTTTGTCTTTCTATTTGAGTCAAGATAGATGAAATTTTTTAGGATTTGTATTAGTTTTGCTTGCTCTTTCTTCCTTCATCTATTGTGAAATTTGACTTCCCTCATATATTCTTGAATCAACATACATAGAAATGCAATTTTTACTAGACGTACTGCCTTAGAATATATTAATTGTGATTACCATACATTTTTCAAACTTTTTCTGTTAAAGATGAGTTTATCTAGTTTACAATTTAGTCTCAGAAATCAACTTCCGACTTATAACGAAGTGTGTAGACTTTTTTGAGTTAACGTATAAAAAATCAACATTTTTATGAACTCTTTATTTTTGTATTGGCTTTGTCTTTCAATTTGATTCAAATAGATGAAATTTTTTAGAATTTGGATTAGTTATGGCTGGTCTTTCATTCTTCTTCCGTTGTGAAATTTGACTTTCTTCATATTTTCTTGAATCAACGTACATAGAAATGAAATTTTTACTAGACGTAATGCGTTAGAACATATTATTTGTGATTACAATACATTTTTGAAACTTTTTCTGTTAAAGATGAATTTATCTAGTTTACAATTTAGTTTCATAAATCAATTTCGGACTCATAACGAAGTGTGTAGACTTTTCTGAGTTAACGTATATAAAATTCAACATTTTTATGAACTCTTTCTTTTTCTGTGATGGTTTTGTCTTTCTATTTGATTCAAGATAGATGAAATTTGTTAGGATTTGGATTAGTTCTTCTTGGTCTTTCATCCTTCTTCTATTGTGAAATTTTCCTAATTTTGTATTTTCTTGAATCAACGTACATAGAAATGCAATTTTTACTTGACGTGTTGCCTTAGAACATATTAATTGTAATCACAATACATTTTTTAAACTTTTTCTATTAAAGATGAGTTTATCTAGTTTACCATTTAGTCTCAGAAATCAATTTCCGACTTATAACAAAGTGTGTAGACTTTTTTGAGTTAACGTATACAAAATTCAACATTTTTATGAACTCTTTCTTTTTGTGTTGGCTTTGTCTTTCTATTTGATTCAAGATAGATGAAATTTTTTAGGATTTGGATTAGTTCTGGATGGTCTTTCATCCTTCTTCTATTGTGAAATTTGCCTTCCTTCGTATTTTCTTGAAACAACGTACATAGAAATGCAATTTTTACTAGACGTATTGCCTTAGAAAATATTATTTGTGATGACAATAAATTTTTCAAACTTTTTATGTTAAAGATGAGTTTATCTAGTTTACAATTTAGTCTCTGAAATCAACTTCCGACTTATAATGAAGTGTGTAGACTTTTTTGAGTTAACGTATAAAAAATCAACATTTTTATGAACTCTTTATTTTTGTATTGGCTTTGTCTTTCAAGTTGATTCAAATAGATGAAATTTGTTATAATTTGGATTAGTTATGGCTGGTCTTTCATTCTTCTTCCATTGTGAAATTTGACTTCCTTCATATTTTCTTGAATCAACGTACATAGAAATGCAATTTTTACTAGACATAATGCCTTAGTACATATTATTTATGATTGCAATACATTTTTGAAACTTTTTCTGTTAAAGATGAGTTTATCTAGTTTACAATTTAGTCTCAAAAATCAATTTCAGAATTATAACGAAGTGTGTAGACTTTTCTGAGTTAACGTATATAAAATTCAACATTTTTATGAACTCTTTCTTTTTCTGTGATGGTTTTGTCTTTCTATTTGATTCAAGATATATGAAATTTTTTAGGATTTGGATTAGTTCTTCTTGGTCTTTCATCCTTCTTCTATTGTGAAATTTTCCTAATTTCGTATTTTCTTGAATCAACGTACATAGAAATGCAATTTTTACTAGAGGTATTGCCTTAGAACATATTATTTGTGATTACAATACATTTTTCAAACTTTTTATGTTAAAGATGAGTTTATCTAGTTTACAAATTAGGCTCAGAAATCAATTTCAGACTTATAACGAAGTGTGTAGACTTGTCTGAGTTAACATTTATAAAATTTAACATTTTTATGAACTCTTTCTTTTTCTGTGATGGTTTTGTCTTTCTATTTGATTCAAGATAGATGAAATTTGTTAGGATTTGGATTAGTTCTTCTTGGTCTTTCATCCTTCTTCTATTGTGAAATTTTCCTAATTTCGTATTTTCTTGAATCAACGTACATAGAAATGCAATTTTTACTAGAGGTATTTCCTTAGAACATATTATTTGTGATTACAATACATTTTTCAAACTTTTTATGTTGAAGATGAGTTTATCTAGTTTACAATTTAGTCTCAGAAATCAATTTCCGATTTATAACGAAGTGTGTAGACTTTTTTGAGTTAACGTATATAAAATTCAACATTTTTATGATCTCTTTCTTCTTGTGTTAGCTTTGTCTTTATATTTGATTCAAGATAGATGAAATTTGTTAGGATTTGGATTAGTTTTGCTTGCTCTTTGGTCCTTCTTCTATTTTGAAATTTAACTTCCCTCATGTATTCATGAATCAACATACATAGAAATGCAATTTTTACTAGACGTACTGCCTTAGAACATATTAATTGTGATTACAATACATTTTTCAAACTTTTTCTGTTAAAGATGAGTTTATCTAGTTTACAATTTAGTCTCAGAAATCAACTTCCGAATTATAACGAAGCGTGTAGACTTTTTTGAGTTAACGTATAAAAAATCAACATTTTTATGAACTCTTTCTTTTTGTATTGGCTTTGTCTTTCAATTTGATTCAAATAGATGAAATTTGTTAGAATTTGGATTAGTTATGGCTGGTATTTCATTCTTCTTCTTTTGTGAAATTTGACTTCCTTCATATTTTCTTGAATCAACGTACATAGAAATGCAATTTTTACTAGACGTATTGCCTTAGAACATATTAATTGTAATCACAATACATTTTTCAAACTTTTTATGTTAAAGATGAGTTTATCTATTTTACAATTTAGTCTCAGAAATCAATTTTCGACTTATAACAAAGTGTGTAGACTTTTTTGAGTTAACGTATATAAAATTCAACATATTTATGAACTCTTTCTTTTTGTGTTGGCTTTGTCTTTCTATTTGAGTCAAGATAGATGAAATTTTTTAGGAATTGTATTAGTTTTGCTTGCTCTTTCGTCCTTCATCTATTGTGAAATTTGACTTCCCTCATATATTCTTGAATCAACATACAAAGAAATGCAATTTTTACTAGACGTACTGCCTTAGAATATATTAATTGTGATTACAATACATTTTTCAAACTTTTTCTGTTAAAGATGAGTTTATCTAGTTTACAATTTAGTCTCAGAAATCAACTTCCGACTTATAACGAAGTGTGTAGACTTTTTTGAGTTAACGTATAAAAAATCAACATTTTTATGAATTGTTTATTTTTGTATTGGCTTTGTCTTTCAATTTGATTCAAATAGATGAAATTTTTTAGAATTTGGATTAGTTATGGCTGGTCTTTCATTCTTCTTCCGTTGTGAAATTTGACTTCCTTCATATTTTCTTGAATCAACGTACATAGAAATGAAATTTTTACTAGACGTAATGCGTTAGAACATATTATTTATGATTACAATACATTTTTGAAACTTTTTCTGTTAAAGATGAGTTTATCTAGTTTACAATTTAGTCTCATAAATTAATTTCGGACTTATAACGAAGTGTGTAGACTTTTCTGAGTTAACGTATATAAAATTCAACATTTTTATGAACTCTTTCTTTTTCTTTGATGGTTTTGTCTTTCTATTTGATTCAAGATAGATGAAATTTGTTAGGATTTGGATTAGTTCTTCTTGGTATTTCATCCTTCTTCTATTGTGAAATTTTCCTAATTTTGTATTTTCTTGAATCAACGTACATAGAAATGCAATTTTTACTTGACGTGTTGCCTTAGAACATATTAATTGTAATCACAATATATTTTTTAAACTTTTTCTATTAAAGATGAGTTTATCTAGTTTACCATTTAGTCTCAGAAATCAATTTCCGACTTATAACAAAGTGTGTAGACTTTTTTGAGTTAACGTATATAAAATTCAACATTTTTATGAACTCTTTATTTCTATGTTGGCTTTGCCTTTCTATCTGATTCAAGTTAGATGAAATTTGTTAGAATTTGGATTAGTTTTGCTTGCTCTTTCGTCCTTCTTCTAATGTGAAATTTGACTACCTTCATATATTCTTGGATCAACATACATAGAAATGCAATTTTTACTAGACTTACTGCTTTAGAACATATTAATTGTGATTACAATACATTTTTCAAACTTTTTCTGTTAAAGATGAGTTTATCTAGTTTACCATTTAGTCTAAGAAATCAATTTCCGACTTATAACGAAGCGTGTAGACTTTTTTGATTTAGCGTATAAAAAGTCAACATTTTTTGAACTCTTTATTTTTATATTGGCTTTGTCTTTCAATTTGATTCAAAAAGATGAAATTTGTTAGAATTTGGATTAGTTATGGCTGGTATTTCATTCTTCTTCTTTTGTGAAATTTGACTTCCTTCATATTTTCTTGAATCAACGTACATAGAAATGCAATTTTTACTAGACGTATTGCCTTAGAACATATTAATTGTAATCACAATACATTTTTCAAACTTTTTATGTTAAAGATGAGTTTATCTATTTTACAATTTAGTCTCAGAAATCAATTTTCGACTTATAACGAAGTGTGTAGACTTTTTTGAGTTAACGTATATAAAATTCAACATTTTTATGAACTCTTTCTTTTTGTGTTGGCTTTGTCTTTCTATTTGAGTCAAGATAGATGAAATTTTTTAGGATTTGTATTAGTTTTGCTTGCTCTTTCGTCCTTCATCTATTGTGAAATTTGACTTCCCTCATATATTCTTGAATCAACATACATAGAAATGCAATTTTTACTAGACGTACTGCCTTAGAATATATTAATTGTGATTACAATACATTTTTCAAACTTTTTCTGTTAAAGATGAGTTTATCTAGTTTACAATTTAGTCTCAGAAATCAACTTCCGACTTATAACGAAGTGTGTAGACTTTTTTGAGTTAGCGTATAAAAATCAACATTTTTATGAACTGTTTATTTTTGTATTGGCTTTGTCTTTCAATTTGATTCAAATAGATGAAATTTTTTAGAATTTGGATTAGTTATGGCTGGTCTTTCATTCTTCTTCCGTTGTGAAATTTGACTTCCTTCATATTTTCTTGAATCAACGTACATAAAAATGAAATTTTTACTAGACGTAATGCGTTAGAACATATTATTTATGATTACAATACATTTTTTGAAACTTTTTCTGTTAAAGATGAGTTTATCTAGTTTACAATTTAGTCTCATAAATTAATTTCGGACTTATAACGAAGTGTGTAGACTTTTCTGAGTTAACGTATATAAAATTCAACATTTTTATGAACTCTTTCTTTTTCTTTGATGGTTTTGTCTTTCTATTTGATTCAAGATAGATGAAATTTGTTAGGATTTGGGTTAGTTCTTCTTGGTATTTCATCCTTCTTCTATTGTGAAATTTTCCTAATTTTGTATTTTCTTGAATCAACGTACATAGAAATGCAATTTTTACTTGACGTGTTGCCTTAGAACATATTAATTGTAATCACAATATATTTTTTAAACTTTTTCTATTAAAGATGAGTTTATCTAGTTTACCATTTAGTCTCAGAAATTAATTTCCGACTTATAACAAAGTGTGTAGACTTTTTTGAGTTAACGTATATAAAATTCAACATTTTTATGAACTCTTTCTTTCTATGTTGGCTTTCCTTTCTATCTGATTCAAGTTAGATGAAATTTGTTAGAATTTGGATTAGTTTTGCTTGCTCTTTCGTCCTTCTTCTAATGTGAAATTTGACTACCTTCATATATTCTTGAATCAACATACATAGAAATGCAATTTTACTAGACTTACTGCTTTAGAACATATTAATTGTGATTACAATACATTTTTCAAACTTTTTCTGTTAAATATGAGTTTATCTAGTTTACCATTTAGTCTAAGAAATCAATTTCCGACTTATAACGAAGTGTGGAGACTTTTTTGAGTTAACGTATATAAAATTCAACATTTTTATGAACTCTTTCTTTTTGTGTTGGCTTTGTCTTTCTATTTGATTCAAGATAGATGAAATTTTTTAGGATTTGGATTAGTTCTTCTTGGTCTTTCATCCTTTTTCTATTGTGAAATTTTCCTAATTTCGTATTTTCTTGAATCAACGTACATAAAAATGCAATTTTTACTAGAGGTATTGCTTTAGAACATATTATTTGTGATTACAATAAATTTTTCAAACTTTTTATGTTAAAGATGAGTTTATCTAGTTTACACATTAGGCTCAGAAATCAATTTCAGACTTATAACGAAGTGTGTAGACTTGTCTGAGTTAACATTTATAAAATTCAACATTTTATGAACTCTTTCTTTTTCTGTGATGGTTTTGTCTTTCTATTTGATCCAAGATAGATGAAATTTGTTAGGATTTGGATTAGTTCTTCTTGGTCTTTCATCCTTCTTCTATTGTGAAATTTTCCTAATTTCGTATTTTCTTGAATCAACGTACATAGAAATGCAATTTTTACTAGAGGTATTTCCTTAGAACATATTATTTGTGATTACAATACATTTTTTCAAACTTTTTATGTTAAAGATGAGTTTATCTAGTTTACAATTTAGTCTCAGAAATCAATTTCCGATTTATAACGAAGTGTGTAGACTTTTTTGAGTTAACGTATATAAAATTCAACATTTTTATGATCTCTTTCTTCTTGTGTTAGCTTTGTCTTTATATTTGATTCAAGATAGATGAAATTTGTTAGGATTTGGATTAGTTTTGCTTGCTCTTTGGTCCTTCTTCTATTTTGAAATTTAACTTCCCTCATGTATTCATGAATCAACATACATAGAAATGCAATTTTTACTAGACGTACTGCCTTAGAACATATTAATTGTGATTACAATACATTTTTAAAACTTTTTCTGCTAAAGATGAGTTTATCTAGTTTACAATTTAGTCTCAAAAATCAATTTCAGAATTATAACGAAGTGTGTAGACTTTTCTGAGTTAACGTATATAAAATTCAACATTTTTATGAACTCTTTCTTTTTCTGTGATGGTTTTGTCTTTCTATTTGATTCAAGATAGATGAAATTTTTAGGATTTGGATTAGTTCTTCTTGGTCTTTCATCCTTCTTCTATTGTGAAATTTTCCCAATTTCGTATTTTCTTGAATCAACGTACATAAAAATGCAATTTTTACTAGAGGTATTGCTTTAGAACATATTATTTGTGATTACAATAAATTTTTCAAACTTTTTATGTTAAAGATGAGTTTATCTAGTTTACAAATTAGGCTCAGAAATCAATTTCAGACTTATAACGAAGTGTGAAGACTTGTCTGAGTTAACATTTATAAAATTCAACATTTTATGAACTCTTTCTTTTTCTATGATGGTTTTGTCTTTCTATTTGATCCAAGATAGATGAAATTTGTTAGGATTTGGATTAGTTCTTCTTGGTCTTTCATCCTTCTTCTATTGTGAAATTTTCCTAATTTCGTATTTTCTTGAATCAACGTACATAGAAATGCAATTTTTACTAGAGGTATTTCCTTAGAACATATTATTTGTGATTATAATACATTTTTCAAACTATTTATGTTAAAGATGAGTTTATCTAGTTTACAATTTAGTCTCAGAAATCAATTTCCGATTTATAACGAAGTGTGTAGACTTTTTTGAGTTAACGTATATAAAATTCAACATTTTTATGATCTCTTTCTTCTTGTGTTAGCTTTGTCTTTATATTTGATTCAAGATAGATGAAATTTGTTAGGATTTGGATTAGTTTTGCTTGCTCTTTGGTCCTTCTTCTATTTTGAAATTTAACTTCCCTCATGTATTCATGAATCAACATACATAGAAATGCAATTTTTACTAGACGTACTGCCTTAGAACATATTAATTGTGATTACAATACATTTTTAAAACTTTTTCTGCTAAAGATGAGTTTATCTAGTTTATAATTTAGTCTCAGAAATCAACTTCCGACTTATAACGAAGCGTGTAGACTTTTTTGAGTTAACGTATAAAAAATCAACATTTTTATGAACTCTTTATTTTTGTATTGGCTTTGTCTTTCAAGTTGATTCAAATAGATGAAATTTGTTAGAATTTGGATTAGTTATGGCTGGTCTTTCATTCTTCTTCTATTGTGAAATTTGACTTCCTACATATTTTCTTTAATCAAGGTACATAGAAATGCAATTTTTACTAGACGTAATGCCTTAAAACATATTATTTGTGATTACAATACATTTTTCAAATTTTTTCTGTTAAAGATGAGTTTATCTAGTCTACAATTTAGTCTCAGAAATCAATTTCGGACTTATAACGAAGTGTGTAGCCTTTTTTGAGTTAACGTATATAAAATTCAACATTTTTATGAACTCTTTCTTTTTCTATTGGCTTTTTCTTTCAATTTGATTCAAATAAATAAAATTTGTTAGAATTTGGATTAGTTATGGCTGCTCTTTCATTCTTCTTCCATTGTGAAATTTAACTTCCTTCATATTTTCTTAAATCAACGTACATAGAAATGCAATTTTTACTAGACGTAATGCCTTAGAACATATTACTTGTGATTACAATACATTTTTGAAACTTTTTCTGTTAAAGATGAGTTTATCTAGTTTACAATTTAGTCTCAGAAATCAATTTCGACTTATAAAGAAGTGTGTAGACTGTTTTAAGTTAACGTATATAAAATTCAACATTTTTATGAACTCTTTCTTCTTGTGCTAGCTTTATCTTTCTATTTGATTCAAGATAGATGAAATTTTTTTTGGATTTGGATTAGTTTTGCTTGCTCTTTGGTCCTTCTTCTATTGTGAAATTTGACTTCCCTCATATATTCATGAATCAACATACATAGAAATGAAATTTTTACTAGATGTACTGCCTTAGAACATATTAATTGTGATCACTATACATTTTTCAAACTTTTTCTGTTAAAGATGAGTTTATCTAGTTTACAATTTAGTCTCAGAAATCAATTTCCGACTTATAACGAAGTGTGTAGACTTTTTTGAGTTAACGTATATAAAATTCAACATTTTTATGAACTCTTTCTTCTTTTGTTAGCTTTGTCTTTATATTTGATTCAAGATAGATGAAATTTGTTAGGATTTGGATTAGTTTTGCTTGATCATTCGTCCTTCTTCTATTGTGAAATTTGCCTTCCTTCATATTTTCTTGAATCAACGTACATAGAAATGCAATTTTTATTAGACGTATTGCCTTAGAACATATTAATTGTAATCACAATACATGTTTCAAACTTTTTCTATTAAAGATAAGTTTATCTAGTTTACCATTTATTCTAAGAATTCAATTTCCTACTTATAACGAAGTGTGTAGACTTTTTTTGAGTTAACGTATATAAAATTCAACCTTTTTATGAACTCTTTCTTTTTGTGTTGGCTTTGCCTTTCTATTTGATTCAAGATAGATGAAATTTGTTAGGATTTGGATTAGTTATGGCTGGTCTTTCATTCTTATTCTATTGTGAAATTTTACTTCCTACATATTTTCTTTAATCAAGGTACATAAAAATGCAATTTTTACTAGACGTAATGCCTTAGAACATATTATTTGTGATTACAATACATTTTTCAAATTTTTTCTGTTAAAGATGAGTTTATCTAGTCTACAATTTAGTCTCAGAAATCAATTTCGGACTTATAACGAAAGTGTGTAGCCTTTTTTGAGTTAACGTATATAAAATTCAACATTTTTATGAACTCTTTCTTTTTGCATAGGCTTTGTCTTTCAATTTGATTCAAATAAATGAAATTTGTTAGAAGTTGGATTAGTTATGGCTGCTCTTTCATTCTTCTTCCATTGTGGAATTTGACTTCCTTCATATTTTCTTGAATCAACATACATAGAAATGCATATTTTACTAGACGTAATGCCTTAGAACATATTATTTGTGATTACAATATATTTTTGAAACTTTTTCTGTTAAAGATGAGTTTATCTAGTTTACAATTTAGTCTCGGAAATCCATTTCCGACTTATAAAGAAGTGTGTAGACTTTTTTAAGTTAACGTATATAAAATTCAACATTTTTATAAACTCTTTCTTCTTGTGTTAGCTTTGTCTTTCTATTTGATTCAAGATAGATGAAATTTGTTAGGATTTGGATTAGTTTTGCTTGCTCTTTGGTCCTTCTTCTATTGTGAAATTTGACTTCCCTCATATATTCATGAAATTACATACATAGAAATGTAATTTTTACTAGACGTACTTCCTTAGAACATATTAATTGTGATTACAATACATTTTTCAAACTTTTTATGTTAAAGATGAGTTTATCTAGTTTACAATTTAGTCTCGGAAATCCATTTCCGACTTATAAAAAAGTGTGTAGACTTTTTTAAGTTAACGTATATAAAATTCAACATTTTTATGAACTCTTTCTTCTTGTGCTAGCTTTATCTTTCTATTTGATTCAAGATAGATGAATTTTTTTTTGGATTTGGATTAGTTTTGCTTGCTCTTTGGTCCTTCTTCTATTGTGAAATTTGACTTCCCTCATATATTCATGAATCAACATACATAGAAATGCAATTTTTACTAGATGTACTGCCTTAGAACATATTAATTGTGATCACAATACATTTTTCAAACTTTTTCTGTTAAAGATGAGTTTATCTAGTTTACAATTTAGTCTCAGAAATCAATTTCCGACTTATAACGAAGTGTGTAGACTTTTTTGAGTTAACGTATATAAAATTCAACATTTTTATGAACTCTTTCTTCTTTTGTTAGCTTTGTCTTTATATTTGATTCAAGATAGATGAAATTTGTTAGGATTTGGATTAGTTTTGCTTGATCATTCGTCCTTCTTCTATTGTGAAATTTGCCTTCCTTCATATTTTCTTGAATCAACGTACATAGAAATGCAATTTTTATTAGACGTATTGCCTTAGAACATATTAATTGTAATCACAATACATGTTTCAAACTTTTTCTATTAAAGATAAGTTTATCTAGTTTACCATTTATTCTAAGATTCAATTTCCTACTTATAACGAAGTGTGTAGACTTTTTTTGAGTTAACGTATATAAAATTCAACCTTTTTATGAACTCTTTCTTTTGTGTTGGCTTTGCCTTTCTATTTGATTCAAGATAGATGAAATTTGTTAGGATTTGGATTAGTTATGGCTGGTCTTCATTCTTATTCTATTGTGAAATTTTACTTCCTACATATTTTCTTTAATCAAGGTACATAAAATGCAATTTTTACTAGACGTAATGCCTTAGAACATATTATTTGTGATTACAATACATTTTCAAATTTTTTCTGTTAAAGATGAGTTTATCTAGTCTACAATTTAGTCTCAGAAATCAATTTCGGACTTATAACGAAAGTGTGTAGCCTTTTTTGAGTTAACGTATATAAAATTCAACATTTTTATGAACTCTTTCTTTTTGCATAGGCTTTGTCTTTCAATTTGATTCAAATAAATGAAATTTGTTAGAAGTTGGATTAGTTATGGCTGCTCTTTCATTCTTCTTCCATTGTGGAATTTGACTTCCTTCATATTTCTTGAATCAACATACATAGAAATGCATATTTTACTAGACGTAATGCCTTAGAACTATTATTTGTGATTACAATATATTTTTGAAACTTTTTCTGTTAAAGATGAGTTTATCTAGTTTACAATTTAGTCTCGGAAATCCATTTCCGACTTATAAAGAAGTGTGTAGACTTTTTTAAGTTAACGTATATAAAATTCAACATTTTTATGAACTCTTTCTTCTTGTGTTAGCTTTGTCTTTCTATTTGATTCAAGATAGATGAAATTTGTTAGGATTTGGATTAGTTTTGCTTGCTCTTTGGTCCTTCTATTGTGAAATTTGACTTCCCTCATATATTCATGAATAAACATACATAGAAATGTAATTTTTACTAGACGTACTTCCTTAGAACATATTAATTGTGATTACAATACATTTTTCAAACTTTTTTATGTTAAAGATGAGTTTCTAGTTTACAATTTAGTCTCGGAAATCCATTTCCGACTTATAAAGAAGTGTGTAGACTTTTTAAGTTAACGTATATAAATTCAACATTTTATGAACTCTTTTCTTCTATGTGTGCTAGCTTTATCTTTCTATTTGATTCAAGATAGATGAATTTTATTTTTGTTTGATTTAGTTTTGCTTGCTCTTTGGTCCTTCTTCTATTGTGAAAATTGACTTCCCTCATATATTCATGAATCAACATACATAGAAATGCATATTTTTACTAGACTTCACTGCCTTAGACACATATTAATTGTGTCACAATACATTTTTCAAACTTTTTTTTAAGATGATTTTATCTAGTTTATACCAATTTAGTCTCAGAATATCAATTTCCGCTTCCGACTTATACGAAGTGTGTAGACTTTTTTGAGTTAACGTATATAAAATCACATTTTTATGAACTCTTTCTTCTTTTTTGTTAGCTTTGTCTTTATAGTTTGGATTCAAGATAGATGTTAAATTTGGGATTTGGATTAGTTTGCTGCTCTTGGTCCTTCTTCTTATTGTGAAATTTTGCTACTCCCCTTCATATTCAGGAATCACATACATAGAATAATACTAGACGTACGTCTCTTAGAACATATATTGTGATACAATACATTTTCAAACTTTTTATGTTAAAGATGAGTTTATCTAGTTTACAATTTAGTCTCGGAAATCCATTTCCGACTTATAAAAAGTGTGTAGACTTTTTTAAGTTAACGTATATAAAATTCAACATTTTTATGAACTCTTTCTTCTTGTGTTAGCTTTGCCTTTCTATTTGATTCAAGATAGATGAAATTTGTTAGGATTTGGATTAGTTTTCTTGCTCTTTGGTCCTTCTTCTATTGGGAAATTTGACTTCCCTCATATTCATGAATCCATACATAGAAATGCAATTTTTACTAGACGTACTTCCTTAGAACATATTAATTGTGATTACAGTACATTTTTCAAACTTTTTCTGTTAAAGATGAGTTTATCTAGTTTACAATTTAGTCTCAGAAATCAACTTCCGACTTATAACGAAGCGTGTAGACTTTTTTGAGTTAACGTATAAAAAATCAACATTTTTATGAACTGTTTATTTTTGTATTGGCTTTGCCTTTCAATTTGATTCAAATAGATGAAATTTGTTAGAATTTGGATTAGTTATGGCTGGTCTTTCATTCTTCTTCTTTAGAGAAATTTGACTTCCTTCATATTTTCTTGAATCAACGTACATAGAAATGCAATTTTAACTAGACGTAATGCCTTAGAACATATTATTTGTGATTACAATACATTTTTGAAACTTTTTCTGTTAAAGATGAGTTTATCTAGTTTACTATTTAGTTTCAGAAATCAATTTCAGACTTATAACGAAGTTTGTAGACTTTTTTGAGTTAACGTATATAAAATTCAACATTTTCATGAACTCTTTCTTTTTGTGTTGGATTTGTCTTTCTATTTGATTCAAGATAGATGAAATTTGTTAAGATTTGGATTAGTTCTTTTTGGTCTTTCATCCTTATTTTATTGTGAAATTTACCTTCCTTCATATTCAACGTACATAGAAATGCAATTTTATTAGACGTAATGCTTTAGAACATATTAATTGTGATTACAATACATTTTTCAAACTTTTTCTGTTAAAGATGAGTTTATCTAGTTTACAATTTAGTCTCAGAAATCAACGTCCGACTTATAACGAAGCGTGTAGCCTTTTTTGATTTAGCGTATAAAAAGTCAACATTTTTATGAACTCTTTATTTTTATATTGGCTTTGTCTTTCAATTTGATTCAAATAGATGAAATTTGTTAGAATTTGGATTAGTTATGGCTGGTCTTTCATTCTTCTTATTTTGTGAAATTTGACTTCCTTCATATTTTCTTGAATCAACGTACATAGAAATGCAATTTTTACTAGACGTACTGCTTTAGAACATATTAATTGTGATTACAATAAATTTTTCAAACTTTTTCTGTTTAACATGAGTTTATCTAGTTTACAATTTAGTCTTAAAATCAACTTCCGACTTATAACGAAGTGTGTAGACTTTTTTGAGTTAACGTATAAAAAATCAACATTTTTATGAACAGTTTATTTTTGTATTGGCTTTGTCTTTCAAGTTGATTCAAATAGATGAAATTTGTTAGAATTTGGATTAGTTACGGCTGGTCTTTCATTCTTATTCTATTGTGAAATTTACTTACTACATATTTTCTTTAATCAAGGGACATAAAAATGCAATTTTTACTAGACGTAATGCCTTAGAACATATTATTTGTGATTACAATACATTTTTAAAATTTTTCTGTTAAAAATGAGTTTATCTAGTCTACAATTTAGTCTCAGAAATCAATTTCGGACTTATAACGAAAGTGTGTAGCCTTTTTTGAGTTAACGTATATAAAATTCAACATTTTTATGAACTCTTTCTTTTTGTATAGGCTTTGTCTTTCAATTTGATTCAAATAAATGAAATTTGTTAGAAGTTGGATTAGTTATGGCTGCTCTTTCATTCTTCTTCCATTGTGAAATTTGACTTCCTTCATATTTTCTTGAATCAACGTACATAGAAATACAATTTTTACTAGACGTAATGCCTTAGAACATATTATTTGTGATTACAATACATTTTTGAAACTTTTTCTGTTAAAGATGAGTTTATCTAGTTTACAATTTAGTCTCGGAAATCCATTTCCGACTTATAAAGAAGTGTGTAGACTTTTTTAAGTTAACGTATATAAAACTCAACATTTTTATGAACTCTTTCTTCTTGTGTTAGCTTTGTCTTTCTATTTGATTCAAGATAGATGAAATTTGTTAGGATTTGGATTAGTTTTGCTTGCTCTTTGGTCCTTCTTCTATTGTGAAATTTGACTTCCCTCATATATTCATGAATCAACATACATAGAAATGTAATTTTTACTAGACGTACTTCCTTAGAACATATTAATTGTGATTACAATACATTTTTCAAACTTTTTATGTTAAAGATGAGTTTATCTAGTTTACAATTTAGTCTCAGAAATCAACTTCCGACTTATAACGAAGCGTGTAGACTTTTTTGAGTTAGCGTATAAAAAATAAACATTTTTATGAACTGTTTATTTTTGTATTGGATTTGACTTTCAATTTGATTCAAGTAGATGAAATTTGTTAGAATTTGGATTAGTTATGGCTGGTCTTTCATTCTTCTTCTTTAGAGAAATTTTACTTCCTTCATGTTTCTTGAATCAACGTACATAGAAATGCAATTTTTACTAGACGTAATGCCTTAGAACATATTATTTGTGATTACAATACATTTTTGAAACTTTTTCTGTTAAAGATGAGTTTATCTAGTTTACAATTTAGTCTCGGAAATCCATTTTCGACTTATAAAGAAGTGTGTAGACTTTTTTAAGTTAACGTATATAAAACTCAACATTTTTATGAACTCTTTCTTCTTTTGTTAGCTTTGTCTTTCTATTTGATTCAAGATAGATGAAATTTGTTAGGATTTGGATTAGTTTTGCTTGCTCTTTGGTCCTTCTTCTATTGTGAAATTTGACTTCCCTCATATATTCATGAATCAACATACATAGAAATGTAATTTTTACTAGACGTACTTCCTTAGAACATATTAATTGTGATTACAATACATTTTTCAAACTTTTTATGTTAAAGATGAGTTTATCTAGTTTACAATTTAGTCTCAGAAATAAACTTCCGACTTATAACGAAGCGTGTAGACTTTTTTGAGTTAACGTATAAAAAATCAACATTTTTATGAACTGTTTATTTTTGTATTGGCTTTGTCTTTCAATTTGATTCAAATAGATGAAATTTGTTAGAATTTGGATTAGTTATGGCTGGTCTTTCATTCTTCTTCTTTAGAGAAATTTGACTTCCTTCATATTTTCTTGAATCAACGTACATAGAAATGCAATTTTAACTAGACGTAATGCCTTAGAACATATTATTTTTGATTACAATACATTTTTGAAACTTTTTCTGTTAAAGATGAGTTTATCTAGTTTACTATTTAGTTTCAGAAATCAATTTCAGACTTATAACGAAGTCTGTAGACTTTTTTGAGTTAACGTATATAAAATTCAACATTTTCATGAACTCTTTCTTTTTGTGTTGGATTTGTCTTTCTATTTGATTCAAGATAGATGAAATTTGTTAAGATTTGGTTAGTTCTTTTTGGTCTTTCATCCTTATTTTATTGTGAAATTTACCTTCCTTCATATTCAACGTACATAGAAATGCAATTTTTACTAGACGTAATGCTTTAGAACATATTAATTGTGATTACAATACATTTTTCAAACTTTTTCTGTTAAAGATGAGTTTATCTAGTTTACAATTTAGTCTCAGAAATCAACGTCCGACTTATAACGAAGCGTGTAGCCTTTTTTGATTTAGCGTATAAAAAGTCAACATTTTTATGAACTCTTTATTTTTATATTGGCTTTGTCTTTCAATTTGATTCAAATAGATGAAATTTGTTAGAATTTGGATTAGTTATGGCTGGTCTTTCATTCTTCTCATTTTGTGAAATTTGACTTCCTTCATATTTTCTTGAATCAACGTACATAGAAATGCAATTTTTACCAGACGTATTGCCTTAGAACATATTAATTGTAATCACAATACATGTTTCAAACTTTTTCTATTAAACATAAGTTTATCTAGTTTACCATTTATTCTAAGAAATAAATTTCCGACTTATAACGAAGTGTGTTGACTTTTTTTGAGTTAACGTATATCAAAATCAACCTTTTTATGAACTCTTTCTTTTTGTGTTGGCTTTGCCTTTCTATTTGATTCAAGATAGATGAAATTTGTTAGGATTTGGATTAGTTTTGCTTGCTCTTTCGTCCTTCTTCTATTGTGAAATTTGCCTTCCTTCATATTTTCTTGAATCAACGTACATAGAAATGCAATTTTTACTAGACGTACTGCTTTAGAACATATTAATTGTGATTACAATAAATTTTTCAAACTTTTTCTGTTTAACATGAGTTTATCTAGTTTACAATTTAGTCTTAAAATCAACTTCCGACTTATAACGAAATGTGTAGACTTTTTTGAGTTAACGTATAAAAAATCAACATTTTTATGAACTGTTTATTTTTGTATTGGCTTTGTCTTTCAAGTTGATTCAAATAGATGAAATTTGTTAGAATTTGGATTAGTTATGGCTGGTCTTTCATTCTTATTCTATTGTGAATTTTACTTCCTACATATTTTCTTAATCAAGGGACATAAAAATGCAATTTTTACTAGACGTAATGCCTTAGAACATATTATTGTGATTACAATACATTTTTAAAATTTTTTCTGTTAAAGATGAGTTTATCTAGTCTACAATTTAGTTCTCAGAAATCAATTTCGGACTTATAACGAAAGTGTGTAGCCTTTTTTGAGTTAACGTATATAAAATTCAACATTTTATGAACTCTTTCTTTTTGTATAGGCTTTGTCTTTCATTTGATTCAAATAAATGAAATTTGTTAGAAGTTGGATTAGTTATGGCTGCTCTTTCATTCTTCCTCCATTGTGAATTTGACTTCCTTCATATTTTCTTGAATCAACGTACATAGAAATGCAATTTTTACTAGACGTAATGCCTTAGAACATATTATTTGTGATACATACATTTTTGAAACTTTTTCTGTTTAAAGATGAGTTATCTAGTTTACAATTTAGTCTCGGAAATCCATTTCCGACTTATAAAGAAGTGTGTAGACTTTTTTAAGTTAACGTATATAAAACTCAACATTTTTGAACTCTTTCTTCTTGTGTTAGCTTTGTCTTTCTATTTGATTCAAGATAGATGAAATTTGTTAGGATTTGGATTAGTTTTTTCTTGCTCTTTGGTCCTTCTTCTATTGTGAAATTTGACTTCCCTCATATATTCATGAATTACATACATAGAAAGTAATTTTTACTAGACGTACTTTCCTTAGAACATATTAATTGTGATTACAATACATTTTTCAAACTTTTTTATGTTAAAGATGAGTTTATCTAGTTTACAATTTAGTCTCAGAAATCAACTTCCGACTTATAACGAAGCGTGTAGACTTTTTTGAGTTAGCGTATAAAAAATCAACATTTTTATGAACTGTTTATTTTTGTATTGGATTGGTCTTTCAATTTGATTCAAGTAGATGAAATTTTGTTAATTTGGATTAGTTATGGCGCCTTCTTTCTTCTCTTCTTTAGTGAGATTTTACTTCCCTTCATGTTTTCACATCACGTACATAGAAATGCAATTTTTTACTAGACGTAATGCCTTAGAACATATTATTTGTGATTACAATACATTTTTGAAACTTTTTCTGTTAAAGATGAGTTTATCTAGTTTACAATTTAGTCTCGGAAATCCATTTCCGACTTATAAAGAAGTGTGTAGACTTTTTTAAGTTAACGTATATAAAACTCAACATTTTTATGAACTCTTCTTCTTGTGTTAGCTTTGTCTTTCTATTTGATTCAAGATAGATGAAATTTTTTAGGATTTGGATTAGTTTTGCTTGCTCTTTGGTCCCTCTTCTATTGTGAAATTTGACTTCCCTCATATATTCATGAATCAACATACATAGAAATGTAATTTTAACTAGACGTACTTCCTTAGAACAATATTAATTGTGATTACAATACATTTTTCAAACTTTTATGTTAAAGATGAGTTTATCTAGTTTACAATTTAGTCTCAGAAATCAACTTCCGACTTATAACGAAGCGTGTAGACTTTTTGAGTTAGCGTATAAAAAATCAACATTTTTATGAACTGTTTATTTTTGTATTGGATTTGTCTTTCAATTTCATTCAAATAGATGAAATTTGTTAGAATTTGGATAGTTATGGCTGGTCTTTCATTCTTCTTCTAGAGAAATTTTACTTCCTTCATGTTTCTTGAATCAACGTACATAGAAATGCAATTTTTACTAAACGTAATGCCTTAGAACATATTATTGTGATTACAATACATTTTGAAACTTTTTCTGTTAAAGATGAGTTTATCTAGTTTACAATTTAGTTTCAGAAATCAATTTCGACTTATAACGAAGTCTGTAGACTTTTTGAGTTAACGTATATAAAATTCAACATTTTGATGAACTCTTTCTTTTTGTGTTGAATTTGTCTTTCTATTTGATTCAAGATAGATGAAATTTGTTAAGATTTGGATTAGTTCTTCTTGATCTTTTATCCTTATTCTATTGTGAAATTTGCCTTCCTTCATATTCAACGTACATAGAAATGCAATTTTTACTAGAAGTAATGCTTTAGAACATATTAATTGTGATTACAATACATTTTTCAAACTTTTTCTGTTAAAGATGAGTTTATCTAGTTTACAATTTAGTCTCAGAAATCAACTTCCGACTTATAACGAAGCGTGTAGACTTTTTTGATTTAGCGTATAAAAAGTCTACATTTTTATGAACTCTTATTTTTATTGGCTTTGTCTTTCAATTTGATTCAAATAGATGAAATTTGTTAGATTTGGATTAGTTATGGCTGGTCTTTCATTCTTCTTCTTTTGTGAAATTTGACTTCCTTCATATTTTCTTGAATCAACGTACATAGAAATGCAATTTTTACTTGACGTATTGCCTTAGAACATATTAATTGTAATCACAATACATTTTCAAACTTTTTATTTAAAGATAAGTTTATCTAGTTTACCATTTAGTCTAAGAAATCAATTTCCGACTTATAACGAAGTGTGTAGACTTTTTTTGAGTTAACGTATATAAAATTCAACCTTTTTATGAACTCTTTCTTTTTGTGTTGGCTTTGCCTTTCTATTTGATTCAAGATAGATGAAATTTATTAGGATTTGGATTAGTTTTGCTTGCTCTTTCGTCCTTCTTCTATTGTGAAATTTGCCTTCCTTCATATTTTCTTGAATCAACGTACATAGAAATGCAATTTTTACTAGACGTACTGCTTTAGAACATATTAATTGTGATTACAATAAATTTTTCAAACTTTTTCTGTTAAACATGAGTTTATCTAGTTTACAATTTAGTCTAAGGAATCAACTTCCGACTTATAACGAAGTGTGTAGACTTTTTTGAGTTAACGTATAAAAAATCAACATTTTTATGAACTCTTTATTTTTGTATTGGCTTTGTCTTTCAAGTTGATTCAAATAGATGAAATTTTTTAGAATTTGGATTAGTTATGGCTGGTCTTTCATTCTTATTCTATTGTGAAATTTTACTTCCTACATATTTTCTTTAATCAAGGTACATAAAAATGCAATTTTTACTAGACGTAATGCCTTAGAACATATTATTGTGATTACAATACATTTTTCAAATTTTTTTGTTAAAGATGAGTTTATCTAGTCTACAATTTAGTCTCAGAAATCAATTTCGGACTTATAACGAAAGTGTGTAGCCTTTTTTGAGTTAACGTATATAAAATTCAACATTTTTATGAACTCTTTCTTTTTGTATAGGCTTTGTCTTTCAATTTGATTCAAAAATGAAATTTGTTAGAAGTTGGATTAGTTATGGCTGCTCTTTCATTCTTCTTCCATTGTGAAATTTGACTTCCTTCATATTTTCTTGAATCAACGTACATAGAAATGCAATTTTTACTAGACGTAATGCCTTAGAACATATTATTTGTGATTACAATACATTTTTGAAACTTTTTCTGTTAAAGATGAGTTTATCTAGTTTACAATTTAGTCTCGGAAATCCATTTCGACTTATAAAGAAGTGTGTAGACTTTTTTAAGTTAACGTATATAAAACTCAACATTTTTATGAACTCTTTCTTCTTGTGTTAGCTTTGTCTTTCTATTTGATTCAAGATAGATGAAATTTGTTAGGATTTGGATTAGTTTTGCTTGCTCTTTGGTCCTTCTTCTATTGTGAAATTTGACTTCCCTCATATATTCATGAATCAACATACATAGAAATGTAATTTTTACTAGACGTACTTCCTTAGAACATATTAATTGTGATTACAATACATTTTTCAAACTTTTTATGTTAAAGATGAGTTTATCTAGTTTACAATTTAGTCTCAGAAATCAACTTCCGACTTATAACGAAGCGTGTAGACTTTTTTGAGTTAACGTATAAAAAATCAACATTTTTATGAACTGTTTATTTTTGTATTGGCTTTGTCTTTCAATTTGATTCAAATAGATGAAATTTGTTAGAATTTGGATTAGTTATGGCTGGTCTTTCATTCTTCTTCTTTAGAGAAATTTGACTTCCTTCATATTTTCTTGAATCAACGTACATAGAAATGCAATTTTTACTAGACGTAATGCCTTAGAACATATTATTTGTGATTACAATACATTTTTGAAACTTTTTCTGTTAAAGATGAGTTTATCTAGTTTACAATTTAGTTTCAGAAATCAATTTCAGACTTATAACGAAGTTGTAGACTTTTTTGAGTTAACGTATATAAAATTCAACATTTTGATGAACTCTTTCTTTTTGTGTTGATTTGTCTTTCTATTTGATTCAAGATAGATGAAATTTGTTAAGATTTGGATTAGTTCTTTTGGTCTTTCATCCTTATTTATTGTGAAATTTGCCTTCCTTCATATTCAACGTACATAGAAATGCAATTTTTACTAGACGTAATGCTTAGAACATATTAATTGTGATTACAATACATTTTTCAAACTTTTTCTGTTAAAGATGAGTTTATCTAGTTTACAATTTAGTCTCAGAAATCAACTTCCGACTTATAACGAAGTGTAGACTTTTTTGATTTAGCGTATAAAAAGTCAACATTTTTATGAACTCTTTATTTTTATATTGGCTTTGTCTTTCAATTTGATTCAAATAGATGAAATTTGTTAGATTTGGATTAGTTATGGCTGGTCTTTCATTCTTCTTCATTTTGTGAAATTTGACTTCCTTCATATTTTCTTGAATCAACGTACATAGAAATGCAATTTTTACTAGACGTATTGCCTTAGAACATATTAATTGTAATCACAATACATGTTTCAAACTTTTTCTATTAAATAGTTTATCTAGTTTACCATTTAGTCTCAAGAAATCAATTTCCGACTTATAACGAAGTGTGTAGACTTTTTTGAGTTAACGTATATAAAATCAACCTTTTTATGAACTCTTTCTTTTGTGTTGGCTTTGCCTTTCTATTTGATTCAAGATAGATGAAATTTGTTAGGATTTGGATTAGTTTTGCTTGCTCTTTCGTCCTTCTTCTATTGTGAAATTTGCCTTCCTTCATATTTTCTTGAATCAACGTACATAGAAATGCAATTTTTACTAGACGTACTGCTTTAGAACATATTAATTGTGATTACAATAATTTTTCAAACTTTTTCTGTTGTTAACATGAGTTTATCTAGTTTACAATTTAGTCTTAAAATCAACTTCCGACTTATAACGAAGTGTGTAGACTTTTTTGAGTTAACGTATAAAAATCAACATTTTTATGAACTGTTTATTTTTGTATTGGCTTTGTCTTTCAAGTTGATTCAAATAGATGAAATTTGTTAGAATTTGGATTAGTTATGGCTGGTCTTTCATTCTTATTCTATTGTGAAATTTTACTTCCTACATATTTTCTTTAATCAAGGGACATAAAATGCAATTTTTACTAGACGTAATGCCTTAGAACATATTATTTGTGATTACAATACATTTTTAAAATTTTTCTGTTAAAGATGAGTTTATCTAGTCTACAATTTAGTCTCAGAAATCAATTTCGGACTTATAACGAAAGTGTGTAGCCTTTTTTGAGTTAACGATATAAAATTCAACATTTTTATGAACTCTTTCTTTTTGTATAGGCTTTGTCTTTCAATTTGATTCAAATAAATGAAATTTGTTAGAAGTTGGATTAGTTATGGCTGCTCTTTCATTCTTCTTCCATTGTGAAATTTGACTTCCTTCATATTTTCTTGAATCAACGTACATAGAAATGCAATTTTTACTAGACGTAATGCCTTAGAACATATTATTTGTGATTACAATACATTTTTGAAACTTTTTCTGTTAAAGATGAGTTTATCTAGTTTACAATTTAGTCTCGGAAATCCATTTCCGACTTATAAAGAAGTGTGTAGACTTTTTTAAGTTAACGTATATAAAACTCAACATTTTTATGAACTCTTTCTTCTTGTGTTAGCTTTGTCTTTCTATTTGATTCAAGATAGATGAAATTTGTTAGGATTTGGATTAGTTTTTCTTGCTCTTTGGTCCTTCTTCTATTGTGAAATTTGACTTCCCTCATATATTCATGAAATTACATACATAGAAATGTAATTTTTACTAGACGTACTTCCTTAGAACATATTAATTGTGATTACAATACATTTTTCAAACTTTTTATGTTAAAGATGAGTTTATCTAGTTTACAATTTAGTCTCAGAAATCAACTTCCGACTTATAACGCGTGTAGACTTTTTTGAGTTAGCGTATAAAAAATCAACATTTTTATGAACTGTTTATTTTGTATTGGATTTGTCTTTCAATTTGATTCAAGTAGATGAAATTTGTTAGAATTTGGATTAGTTATGGCTGGTCTTTCATTCTTCTTCTTGAGAAATTTTACTTCCTTCATGTTTCTTGAATCAACGTACATAGAAATGCAATTTTTACTAGACGTAATGCCTTAGAACATATTATTTGTGATTACAATACATTTTTGAAACTTTTTCTGTTAAAGATGAGTTTATCTAGTTTACAATTTAGTCTCGGAAATCCATTTCCGACTTATAAAGAAGTGTGTAGACTTTTTTAAGTTAACGTATATAAAACTCAACATTTTTATGAACTCTTTCTTCTTGTGTTAGCTTTGTCTTTCTATTTGATTCAAGATAGATGAAATTTGTTAGGATTTGGATTAGTTTTGCTTGCTCTTTGGTCCCTTCTATTGTGAAATTTGACTTCCCTCATATTTCATGAATCAACATACATAGAAATGTAATTTTTACTAGACGTACTCCTTAGAACATATTAATTGTGATTACAATACATTTTTCAAACTTTTTATGTTAAAGATGAGTTTATCTAGTTTACAATTTAGTCTCAGAAATCAACTTCCGACTTATAACGAAGCGTGTAGACTTTTTTGAGTTAGCGTATAAAAAATCAACATTTTTATGAACTGTTTATTTTTGTATTGGATTTGTCTTTCAATTTGATTCAAATAGATGAAATTTGTTAGAATTTGGATTAGTTATGGCTGGTCTTTCATTCTTCTTCTTTAGAGAAATTTGACTTCCTTCATATTTCTTGAATCAACGTACATAGAAATGCAATTTTTACTAAACGTAATGCCTTAGAACATATTATTTGTGATTACAATACATTTTTGAAACTTTTTCTGTTAAAGATGAGTTTATCTAGTTTACAATTTAGTTTCAGAAATCAATTTCGGACTTATAACGAAGTCTGTAGACTTTTTTGAGTTAACGTATATAAAATTCAACATTTTGATGAACTCTTTCTTTTTGTGTTGAATTTGTCTTTCTATTTGATTCAAGATAGATGAAATTTGTTAAGATTTGGATTAGTTCTTCTTGATCTTTTATCCTTATTCTATTGTGAAATTTGCCTTCCTTCATATTCAACGTACATAGAAATGCAATTTTTACTAGAAGTAATGCTTTAGAACATATTAATTGTGATTACAATACATTTTCAAACTTTTTCTGTTAAAGATGAGTTTATCTAGTTTACAATTTAGTCTCAGAAATCAACTTCCGACTTATAACGAAGCGTGTAGACTTTTTTGATTTAGCGTATAAAAAGTCTACATTTTTATGAACTCTTTATTTTTATATTGGCTTTGTCTTTCAATTTGATTCAAATAGATGAAATTTGTTAGATTTGGATTAGTTATGGCTGGTCTTTCATTCTTCTTCTTTTGTGAAATTTGACTTCCTTCATATTTTCTTGAATCAACGTACATAGAAATGCAATTTTTACTTGACGTATTGCCTTAGAACATATTAATTGTAATCACAATACATGTTTCAAACTTTTTCTATTAAAGATAAGTTTATCTAGTTTACCATTTAGTCTAAGAAATCAATTTCCGACTTATAACGAAGTGTGTAGACTTTTTTTGAGTTAACGTATATAAAATTCAACCTTTTTATGAACTCTTTCTTTTTGTGTTGGCTTTGCCTTTCTATTTGATTCAAGATACATGAAATTTGTTAGGATTTGGATTAGTTTTGCTTGCTCTTTCGTCCTTCTTCTATCGTGAAATTTGCCTTCCTTCATATTTTCTTGAATCAACGTACATAGAAATGCAATTTTTACTAGACGTACTGCTTTAGAACATATTAATTGTGATTACAATAAATTTTTCAAACTTTTTCTGTTAAACATGAGTTTATCTAGTTTACAATTTAGTCTAAGGAATCAACTTCCGACTTATAACGAAGTGTGTAGACTTTTTTGAGTTAACGTATAAAAAATCAACATTTTTATGAACTCTTTATTTTTGTATTGGCTTTGTCTTTCAAGTTGATTCAAATAGATGAAATTTTTTAGAATTTGGATTAGTTATGGCTGGTCTTTCATTCTTATTCTATTGTGAAATTTTACTTCCTACATATTTTCTTTAATCAAGGTACATAAAAATGCAATTTTTACTAGACGTAATGCCTTAGAACATATTATTTGTGATTACAATACATTTTTCAAATTTTTTTTGTTAAAGATGAGTTTATCTAGTCTACAATTTAGTCTCAGAAATCAATTTCGGACTTATAACGAAAGTGTGTAGCCTTTTTTGAGTTAACGTATATAAAATTCAACATTTTTATGAACTCTTTCTTTTTGTATAGGCTTTGTCTTTCAATTTGATTCAAATAAATGAAATTTGTTAGAAGTTGGATTAGTTATGGCTGCTCTTTAATTCTTCTTCCATTGTGAAATTTGACTTCCTTCATATTTTCTTGAATCAACGTACATAGAAATGCAATTTTTACTAGACGTAATGCCTTAGAACATATTATTTGTGATTACAATACATTTTTGAAACTTTTTCTGTTAAAGATGAGTTTATCTAGTTTACAATTTAGTCTCGGAAATCCATTTCCGACTTATAAAGAAGTGTGTAGACTTTTTTAAGTTAACGTATATAAAACTCAACATTTTTATGAACTCTTTCTTCTTGTGTTAGCTTTGTCTTTCTATTTGATTCAAGATAGATGAAATTTGTTAGGATTTGGATTAGTTTTGCTTGCTCTTTGGTCCTTCTTCTATTGTGAAATTTGACTTCCCTCATATATTCATGAATCAACATACATAGAAATGTAATTTTTACTAGACGTACTTCCTTAGAACATATTAATTGTGATTACAATACATTTTTCAAACTTTTTATGTTAAAGATGAGTTTATCTAGTTTACAATTTAGTCTCAGAAATCAACTTCCGACTTATAACGAAGCGTGTAGACTTTTTTGAGTTAGCGTATAAAAAATCAACATTTTTATGAACTGTTTATTTTTGTATTGGATTTGTCTTTCAATTTGATTCAAGTAGATGAAATTTGTTAGAATTTGGATTAGTTATGGCTGGTCTTTCATTCTTCTTCTTTAGAGAAATTTTACTTCCTTCATGTTTCTTGAATCAACGTACATAGAAATGCAATTTTTACTAGACGTAATGCCTTAGAACATATTATTTGTAATTACAATACATTTTTGAAACTTTTTCTGTTAAAGATGAGTTTATCTAGTTTACAATTTAGTTTCAGAAATCAATTTCAGACTTATAACGAAGTTTGTAGACTTTTTTGAGTTAACGTATATAAAATTCAACATTTTGATGAACTCTTTCTTTTTGTGTTGAATTTGTCTTTCTATTTGATTCAAGATAGATGAAATTTGTTAAGATTTGGATTAGTTCTTCTTGATCTTTTATCCTTATTCTATTGTGAAATTTGCCTTCCTTCATATTCAACGTACATAGAAATGCAATTTTTACTAGAAGTAATGCTTTAGAACATATTAATTGTGATTACAATACATTTTTCAAACTTTTTCTGTTAAAGATGAGTTTATCTAGTTTACAATTTAGTCTCAGAAATCAACTTCCGACTTATAACGAAGCGTGTGGACTTTTTTGATTTAGCGTATAAAAAGTCTACATTTTTATGAACTCTTTATTTTTATATTGGCTTTGTCTTTCAATTTGATTCAAATAGATGAAATTTGTTAGATTTGGATTAGTTATGGCTGGTCTTTCATTCTTCTTCTTTTGTGAAATTTGACTTCCTTCATATTTTCTTGAATCAACGTACATAGAAATGAAATTTTTACTTGACGTATTGCCTTAGAACATATTAATTGTAATCACAATACATGTTTCAAACTTTTTCTATTAAAGATAAGTTTATCTAGTTTACCATTTAGTCTAAGAAATCAATTTCCGACTTATAACGAAGTGTGTAGACTTTTTTTGAGTTAACGTATATAAAATTCAACCTTTTTATGAACTCTTTCTTTTTGTGTTGGCTTTGCCTTTCTATTTGATTCAAGATAGATGAAATTTATTAGGATTTGGATTAGTTTTGCTTGCTCTTTCGTCCTTCTTCTATTGTGAAATTTTCCTTCCTTCATATTTTCTTGAATCAACGTACATAGAAATGCAATTTTTACTAGACGTACTGCTTTAGAACATATTAATTGTGATTACAATAAATTTTTCAAACTTTTTCTGTTTAACATGAGTTTATCTAGTTTACAATTTAGTCTTAAAATCAACTTCCGACTTATAACGAAGTGTGTAGACTTTTTTGAGTTAACGTATAAAAAATCAACATTTTTATGAACTGTTTATTTTTGTATTGGCTTTGTCTTTCAAGTTGATTCAAATAGATGAAATTTGTTAGAATTTGGATTAGTTATGGCTGGTCTTTCATTCTTATTCTATTGTGAAATTTTACTTCCTACATATTTTCTTTAATCAAGGGACATAAAAATGCAATTTTTACTAGACGTAATGCCTTAGAACATATTATTTGTGATTACAATACATTTTTAAAATTTTTTCTGTTAAAGATGAGTTTATCTAGTCTACAATTTAGTCTCAGAAATCAATTTCGGACTTATAACGAAAGTGTGTAGCCTTTTTTGAGTTAACGTATATAAAATTCAACATTTTTATGAACTCTTTCTTTTTGTATAGGCTTTGTCTTTCAATTTGATTCAAATAAATGAAATTTGTTAGAAGTTGGATTAGTTATGGCTGCTCTTTCATTCTTCTTCCATTGTGAAATTTGACTTCCTTCATATTTTCTTGAATCCACGTACATAGAAATGCAATTTTTACTAGACGTAATGCCTTAGAACATATTATTTGTGATTACAATACATTTTTGAAACTTTTTCTGTTAAAGATGAGTTTATCTAGTTTACAATTTAGTCTCGGAAATCCATTTTCGACTTATAAAGAAGTGTGTAGACTTTTTTAAGTTAACGTATATAAAACTCAACATTTTTATGAACTCTTTCTTCTTGTGTTAGCTTTGTCTTTCTATTTAATTCAAGATAGATGAAATTTGTTAGGATTTGGATTAGTTTTGCTTGCTCTTTGGTCCTTCTTCTATTGTGAAATTTGACTTCCCTCATATATTCATGAATCAACATACATAGAAATGTAATTTTTACTAGACGTACTTCCTTAGAACATATTAATTGTGATTACAATACATTTTTCAAACTTTTTATGTTAAAGATGAGTTTATCTAGTTTACAATTTAGTCTCAGAAATCAACTTCCGACTTATAACGAAGCGTGTAGACTTTTTTGAGTTAGCGTATAAAAAATCAACATTTTTATGAACTGTTTATTTTTGTATTGGATTTGTCTTTCAATTTGATTCAAGTAGATGAAATTTGTTAGAATTTGGATTAGTTATGGCTGGTCTTTCATTCTTCTTCTTTAGAGAAATTTTACTTCCTTCATGTTTCTTGAATCAACGTACATAGAAATGCAATTTTTACTAGACGTAATGCCTTAGAACATATTATTTGTGATTACAATACATTTTTGAAACTTTTTCTGTTAAAGATGAGTTTATCTAGTTTACAATTTAGTTTCAGAAATCAATTTCAGACTTATAACGAAGTTTGTAGACTTTTTTGAGTTAACGTATATAAAATTCAACATTTTGATGAACTCTTTCTTTTTGTGTTGAATTTGTCTTTCTATTTGATTCAAGATAGATGAAATTTGTTAAGATTTGGATTAGTTCTTCTTGATCTTTTATCCTTATTCTATTGTGAAATTTGCCTTCCTTCATATTCAACGTACATAGAAATGCAATTTTTACTAGAAGTAATGCTTTAGAACATATTAATTGTGATTACAATACATTTTCAAACTTTTTCTGTTAAAGATGAGTTTATCTAGTTTACAATTTAGTCTCAGAAATCAACTTCCGACTTATAACGAAGCGTGTAGACTTTTTTGATTTAGCGTATAAAAAGTCACATTTTTATGAACTCTTTATTTTATATTGGCTTTGTCTTTCAATTTGATTCAAATAGATGAAATTTGTTAGATTTGGATTAGTTATGGCTGGTCTTTCATTCTTCTTCTTTTGTGAAATTTGACTTCCTTCATATTTTCTTGAATCAACGTACATAGAAATGAATTTTTACTTGACGTATTGCCTTAGAACATATTAATTGTAATCACAATACATGTTTCAAACTTTTTCTATTAAAGATAAGTTTATCTAGTTTACCATTTAGTCTAAGAAATCAATTTCCGACTTATAACGAAGTGTGTAGACTTTTTTAGTTAACGTATATAAAATTCAACCTTTTTATGAACTCTTTCTTTTGTGTTGGCTTTGCCTTTCTATTTGATTCAAGATAGATGAAATTTGTTAGGATTTGGATTAGTTTTGCTTGCTCTTTCGTCCTTCTTCTATTGTGAAATTTGCCTTCCTTCATATTTTCTTGAATCAACGTACATAGAAATGCAATTTTTACTAGACGTACTGCTTTAGAACATATTAATTGTGATTACAATAAATTTTTCAAACTTTTTCTGTTTAACATGAGTTTATCTAGTTTACAATTTAGTCTTAAAATCAACTTCCGACTTATAACGAAGTGTGTAGACTTTTTTGAGTTAACGTATAAAAAATCAACATTTTTATGAACTGTTTATTTTTGTATTGGCTTTGTCTTTCAAGTTGATTCAAATAGATGAAATTTGTTAGAATTTGGATTAGTTATGGCTGGTCTTTCATTCTTATTCTATTGTGAAATTTTACTTCCTACATATTTTCTTTAATCAAGGGACATAAAAATGCAATTTTTACTAGACGTAATGCCTTAGAACATATTATTTGTGATTACAATACATTTTTAAAATTTTTTCTGTTAAAGATGAGTTTATCTAGTCTACAATTTAGTCTCAGAAATCAATTTCGGACTTATAACGAAAGTGTGTAGCCTTTTTTGAGTTAACGTATATAAAATTCAACATTTTTATGAACTCTTTCTTTTTGTATAGGCTTTGTCTTTCAATTTGATTCAAATAAATGAAATTTGTTAGAAGTTGGATTAGTTATGGCTGCTCTTTCATTCTTCTTCCATTGTGAAATTTGACTTCCTTCATATTTTCTTGAATCAACGTACATAGAAATGCAATTTTTACTAGACGTAATGCCTTAGAACATATTATTTGTGATTACAATACATTTTTGAAACTTTTTCTGTTAAAGATGAGTTTATCTAGTTTACAATTTAGTCTCGGAAATCCATTTTCGACTTATAAAGAAGTGTGTAGACTTTTTTAAGTTAACGTATATAAAACTCAACATTTTTATGAACTCTTTCTTCTTGTGTTAGCTTTGTCTTTCTATTTAATTCAAGATAGATGAAATTTGTTAGGATTTGGATTAGTTTTGCTTGCTCTTTGGTCCTTCTTCTATTGTGAAATTTGACTTCCCTCATATATTCATGAATCAACATACATAGAAATGTAATTTTTACTAGACGTACTTCCTTAGAACATATTAATTGTGATTACAATACATTTTTCAAACTTTTTATGTTAAAGATGAGTTTATCTAGTTTACAATTTAGTCTCAGAAATCAACTTCCGACTTATAACGAAGCGTGTAGACTTTTTTGAGTTAGCGTATAAAAAATCAACATTTTTATGAACTGTTTATTTTTGTATTGGATTTGTCTTTCAATTTGATTCAAGTAGATGAAATTTGTTAGAATTTGGATTAGTTATGGCTGGTCTTTCATTCTTCTTCTTTAGAGAAATTTTACTTCCTTCATGTTTCTTGAATCAACGTACATAGAAATGCAATTTTTACTAGACGTAATGCCTTAGAACATATTAATTGTGATTACAATAAATTTTTCAAACTTTTTCTGTTAAACATGAGTTTATCTAGTTTACAATTTAGTCTAAGGAATCAACTTCCGACTTATAACGAAGTGTGTTAACTTTTTTGAGTTAACGTATAAAAAGTTACATTTTTTGAACTCTTATTTTATATGGCGTCCGTGCAATTTGATTCAAAATAGATGAAATTTGTTAGATTTGGATTAGTTATGGCTGTCTTTCATTCTTCTTCTTTTGTGAAATTTGACTTCCTTCATATTTTCTTGAATCAACGTACATAGAAATGCAATTTTTACTAGACGTATGCCTTAGAACATATTAATTGATACAATACATTTTCAAACTTTTTCTATTAAAGATAAGTTTATCTAGTTTACATTTAGTCTAAGAAATCAATTTCCGACTTATAACGAAGTGTAGACTTTTTTGAGTTAACGTATATAAAATTCAATTTTATGAACTTTTTTTTGTGTTGGCTTTGCTTTCTATTTGATTCAAGATAGATGAAATTTGTTAGGATTTGGATTAGTTTTGCTTGCTCTTTCGTCCTTCTTCTATTGTGAAATTTCCTTCCTTCATATTTTCTTGAATCAACGTACATAGAAATGCAATTTTTACTAGACGTATGCTTAGAACATATTAATTGTGATTACAATAATTTTTCAAACTTTTTCTGTTAACATGAGTTTATCTAGTTTACAATTTAGTCTTAAAATCAACTTCCGACTTATAACGAAGTGTGTAGACTTTTTTGAGTTAACGTAAAAAAATCAACATTTTTATGAACTGTTTATTTTGTATTGGCTTTGTCTTTCAAGTTGATTCAAATAGATGAAATTTGTTAGAATTTGGATTAGTTATGGCTGGTCTTTCATTCTTCTTCTATTGTGAAATTTTACTTCCTCATATTTCTTTAATCAAGGGACATAAAAATGCAATTTTTACTAGACGTAATGCCTTAGAACATATTATTGTGATTACAATACATTTTTAAATTTTTTCTGTTAAAGATGAGTTTATCTAGTCTACAATTTAGTCTCAGAAATCAATTTCGGACTTATAACGAAGTGTGTAGCCTTTTTGAGTTAACGTATATAAAATTCAACATTTTTATGAACTCTTTCTTTTTGTATAGGCTTTGTCTTTCAATTTGATTCAAATAATGAAATTTGTTAGAAGTTGGATTAGTTATGGCTGCTCTTTCATTCTTTTCCATTGTGAAATTTGACTTCCTTCATATTTTCTTGAATCACGTACATAGAAATGCAATTTTTACTAGACGTATGCCTTAGAACATATTATTTGTGATTACAATACATTTTTGAAACTTTTTCTGTTAAAGATGAGTTTATCTAGTTTACAATTTAGTCTCGGAAATCCATTTCGACTTATAAGAAGTGTGTAGACTTTTTTAAGTTAACGTATATAAAACTCAACATTTTTATGAACTCTTTCTTCTTGTGTTAGCTTTGTCTTTCTATTTGATTCAAGATAGATGAAATTTGTTAGGATTTGGATTAGTTTTGCTTGCTCTTTGGTCCTTCTTCTATTGTGAAATTTGACTTCCCTCATATATCATGAATCAACATACATAGAAATGTAATTTTTACTAGACGTACTTCCTTAGAACATATTAATTGTGATTACAATACATTTTTCAAACTTTTTATGTTAAAGATGAGTTTATCTAGTTACAATTTAGTCTCAGAAATCAACTTCCGACTTATAACGAAGCGTGTAGACTTTTTTGAGTTAGCGTATAAAAAATCAACATTTTTATGAACTGTTTTTTTGTATTGGATTTGTCTTTCAATTTGATTCAAGTAGATGAAATTTGTTAGAATTTGGATTAGTTATGGCTGGTCTTCATTCTTCTTCTTTAGAGAAATTTTACTTCCTTCATGTTTCTTGAATCAACGTACATAGAAATGCAATTTTTACTAGACGTAATGCCTTAGAACATATTAATTGTGATTACAATAATTTTTCAAACTTTTTCTGTTAACATGAGTTTATCTAGTTTACAATTTAGTCTAAGGAATCAACTTCGACTTATAACGAAGTGTGTAACTTTTTTGAGTTAACGTATAAAAATCAACATTTTTATGAACTCTTTATTTTTGTATTGGCTTTGTCTTTCAGTTGATTCAATAGATGAAATTTTTTAGAATTTGGATTAGTTATGGCTGGTCTTTCATTCTTATTCTATTGTGAAATTTACTTCCTACATATTTCTTTAATCAAGGTACATAAAAATGCAATTTTTACTAGACGTAATGCCTTAGAACATATTATTTGTGATTACAATACATTTTTCAAATTTTTTTGTTAAAGATGAGTTTATCTAGTCTACAATTTAGTCTCAGAAATCAATTTCGGACTTATAACGAAGTGTGTAGCCTTTTTTGAGTTAACGTATATAAAATTCAACATTTTTATGAACTCTTTCTTTTTGTATAGGCTTTGTCTTTCAATTTGATTCAAATAATGAAATTTGTTAGAAGTTGGATTAGTTATGGCTGCTCTTTAATTCTTCTTCCATTGTGAAATTTGACTTCCTTCATATTTTCTTGAATCAACGTACATAGAAATGCAATTTTTACTAGACGTAATGCCTTAGAACATATTATTTGTGATTACAATACATTTTGAAACTTTTTGTTAAAGATGAGTTTATCTAGTTTACAATTTAGTCTCGGAAATCCATTTCCGACTTATAAGAAGTGTGTAGACTTTTTTAAGTTAACGTATATAAAACTCAACATTTTTATGAACTCTTTCTTCTTGTGTTAGCTTGTCTTTCTATTTGATTCAAGATAGATGAAATTTGTTAGGATTTGGATTAGTTTGCTTGCTCTTTGGTCCTTCTTCTATTGTGAAATTTGACTTCCCTCTATATTCATGAATCAACATACATAGAAATGTAATTTTTACTAGACGTACTCCTTAGAACATATTAATTGTGATTACAATACATTTTTCAAACTTTTTATGTTAAAGATGAGTTTATCTAGTTTACAATTTAGTCTCAGAAATCAACTTCCGACTTATAACGAAGCGTGTAGACTTTTTTGAGTTAGCGTATAAAAATCAACATTTTTATGAACTGTTTTTTTGTATTGGATTTGTCTTTCAATTGATTCAAGTAGATGAAATTTGTTAGAATTTGGATTAGTTATGGCTGGTCTTTCATTCTTCTTCTTTAGAGAAATTTTACTTCCTTCATGTTCTTGAATCAACGTACATAGAAATGCAATTTTTACTAGACGTAATGCCTTAGAACATATTATTTGTAATTACAATACATTTTGAAACTTTTTCTGTTAAAGATGAGTTTATCTAGTTTACAATTTAGTTTCAGAAATCAATTTCAGACTTATAACGAAGTTTGTAGACTTTTTTGAGTTAACGTATATAAAATTCAACATTTTGATGAACTCTTTTTTTTGTGTTGAATTTGTCTTTCTATTTGATTCAAGATAGATGAAATTTGTTAAGATTTGGATTAGTTTTCTTGATCTTTTATCCTTCTTCTATTGTGAAATTTGCCTTCCTTCATATTCAACGTACATAGAAATGCAATTTTTACTAGAAGTAATGCTTTAGAACATATTAATTGTGATTACAATACAATTTTCAAACTTTTCTGTTAAAGATGAGTTTATCTAGTTTACAATTTAGTTTCAGAAATCAATTTCAGACTTATAACGAAGTTTGTAGACTTTTTTGAGTTAACGTATATAAAATTCAACATTTTGATGAACTCTTTCTTTTTGTGTTGAATTTGTCTTTCTATTTGATTCAAGATAGATGAAATTTGTTAAGATTTGGATTAGTTCTTCTTGATCTTTTATCCTTATTCTATTGTGAAATTTGCCTTCCTTCTATTCAACGTACATAGAAATGCAATTTTTACTAGAAGTAATGCTTTAGAACATATATTGTGATTACAATACATTTTTCAAACTTTTCTGTTAAAGATGAGTTTATCTAGTTTACAATTTAGTCTCAGAAATCAACTTCCGACTTATAACGAAGCGTGTGGACTTTTTTGATTTAGCGTATAAAAAGTCTACATTTTTATGAACTCTTTATTTTTATATTGGCTTTGTCTTTCAATTTGATTCAAATAGATGAAATTTGTTAGATTTGGATTAGTTATGGCTGGTCTTTCATTCTTCTTTTTTGTGAAATTGACTTCCTTCATATTTTCTTGAATCAACGTACATAGAAATGCAATTTTTACTTGACGTATTGCCTTAGAACATATTAATTGTAATCACAATACATGTTTCAAACTTTTTCTATTAAAGATAAGTTATCTAGTTTACCATTTAGTCTAAGAAATCAATTTCGACTTATAACGAAGTGTGTAGACTTTTTTTGAGTTAACGTATATAAAATTCAACCTTTTTATGAACTCTTTCTTTTTGTGTTGGCTTTGCCTTTCTATTTGATTCAAGATAATGAAATTTATTAGGATTTGGATTAGTTTTTTGCTCTTTCGTTTCTTCTTTGTGATGAATTTTCCTTCCTTCATTTTTCTTGAATCAACGTACATAGAAATGCAATTTTTACTAGACGTACTGCTTTAGAACATATTAATTGTGATTACAATAATTTTCAAACTTTTTCTGTTTAACATGAGTTTATCTAGTTTACAATTTAGTCTAAAATCAACTTCCGACTTATAACGAAGTGTGTAGACTTTTTTGAGTTAACGTATAAAAATCAACATTTTTATGAACTGTTATTTTTGTATTGGCTTTGTCTTTCAAGTTGATTCAAATAGATGAAATTTGTTAGAATTTGGATTAGTATGGCTGGTCTTTCATTCTTATTCTATTGTGAAATTTACTTCCTACATATTTTCTTTAATCAAGGGACATAAAAATGCAATTTTTACTAGACGTAATGCCTTAGAACATATTATTTGTGATTACAATACATTTTCAAATTTTTTTGTTAAAGATGAGTTTATCTACTACAATTTAGTCTCAGAAATCAATTTCGGACTTATAACGAAAGTGTGTAGCCTTTTTTGAGTTAACGTATATAAAATTCAACATTTTTATGAACTCTTTCTTTTTGTATAGGCTTTGTCTTTCAATTTGATTCAAATAAATGAAATTTGTTAGAAGTTGGATTAGTTATGGCTGCTCTTTCATTCTTCTTCCATTGTGAAATTTGACTTCCTTCATATTTTCTTGAATCACGTACATAGAAATGCAATTTTTACTAGACGTAATGCCTTAGAACATATTATTTGTGATTACAATACATTTTTGAAACTTTTCTGTTAAAGATGAGTTTATCTAGTTTACAATTTAGTCTCGGAAATCCATTTTCGACTTAAAGAAGTGTGTAGACTTTTTTAAGTTAACGTATATAAAACTCAACATTTTTATGAACTCTTTCTTCTTGTGTTAGCTTTGTCTTTCTATTTAATTCAAGATAGATGAAATTTGTTAGGATTTGGATTAGTTTTGCTTGCTTTGGTCCTTCTTCTATTGTGAAATTTGACTTCCCTCATATATCATGAATCAACATACATAGAAATGTAATTTTTACTAGACGTACTTCCTTAGAACATATTAATTGTGATTACAATACATTTTTCAAATTTTATGTTAAAGATGAGTTTATCTAGTTTACAATTTAGTCTCAGAAATCAACTTCCGACTTATAACGAAGCGTGTAGACTTTTTTGAGTTAGCGTATAAAAATCAACATTTTTATGAACTGTTTATTTTGTATTGGATTTGTCTTTCAATTTGATTCAAGTAGATGAAATTTGTTAGAATTTGGATTAGTTATGGCTGGTCTTTCATTCTTCTTCTTTAGAGAAATTTTACTTCCTTCATGTTTCTTGAATCAACGTACATAGAAATGCAATTTTTACTAGACGTAATGCCTTAGAACATATTAATTGTGATTACAATAAATTTTTCAAACTTTTTCTGTTAAAGATGAGTTTATCTAGTTTACAATTTAGTCTAAGGAATCAATTTCCGACTTATAACGAAGTGTGTAACTTTTTTGAGTTAACGTATAAAAAGTCTAACATTTTATGAACTCTTATTTTTATATTGGCTTTGTCTTTCAATTTGATCAAATAGATGAAATTGTTAGATTGGATTAGTTATGGCTTGTCTTTCATTCTCTTCTTGTGAAATTTGACTTCCTTCATATTTTCTTGAATCAACGTACATAGAAATGCAATTTTTACTGACGTATTGCTTAGAACATATTAATTGTAATCACAATACATGTTTCAAACTTTTTCTATTAAAGATAGTTTATCTAGTTTACATTTAGTCTAAGAAATCAATTTCCGACTTATAACGAAGTGTGTAGACTTTTTTGAGTTAACGTATATAAAATTCAACTTTTATGAACTCTTTCTTTTTGTTGGCTTTGCCTTTCTATTTGATTCAAGATAGATGAAATTTTTAGATTTGGATTGGATAGTTTTGCTTGCTCTTTCGTCCTTCTTCTATTGTGAAATTTCCTTCCTTCATATTTTCTTGAATCAACGTACATAGAAATGCAATTTTTACTAGACGTACTGCCTTAGAACATATTAATTGTGATTACAATAAATTTTCAAACTTTTTCTGTTAACATGAGTTTATCTAGTTTACAATTTAGTCTAAAATCAACTTCCGACTTATAACGAAGTGTGTAGACTTTTTTGAGTTAACGTATAAAATCAACTTTTTATGAACTGTTTTTTTTGGTTGGCTTTGTCTTTCAAGTTGATTCAAATAGATGAAATTTGTTAGAATTTGGATTAGTTATGGCTGTCTTTCATTCTTCTTATTGTGAAATTTTACTTCCTACATATTTTCTTTAATCAACGGGACATATAAAATGCAATTTTTACTAGACGTAACTGCCTTAGAACATATTATTTGTGATTACAATACATTTTTAAACTTTTTTCTGTTAAAGATGAGTTTATCTAGTTACAATTTAGTCTCAGAAATCAATTTCGGACTTATAACGAAGTGTGTAGCTTTTTTGAGTTAACGTATATAAAATCAACATTTTTATGAACTCTTATTTTTGTATAGGCTTTGTCTTCAATTTGATTCAAATAAATGAAATTTGTTAGAAGTTGGATTAGTTATGGCTGCTCTTTCATTCTTCTTCCATTGTGAAATTTGACTTCCTTCATATTTTCTTGAATCACGTACATAGAAATGCAATTTTTACTAGACGTAATGCCTTAGAACATATTATTTGTGATTACAATACATTTTTTGAAACTTTTTCTGTTAAAGATGAGTTATCTAGTTTACAATTTAGTCTCGGAAATCAATTTCGACTTATAAGAAGTGTGTAGACTTTTTTGAGTTAACGTATATAAAATTCAACATTTTTATGAAACTCTTTCTTTTGTGTTAGCTTTGTCTTTCTATTTAATTCAAGATAGATGAAATTTGTTAGGATTTGGATTAGTTTTGCTTGCTCTTTGGTCCTTCTTCTATTGTGAAATTTGACTTCCCTCATATATTCATGAATCAACATACATAGAAATGTAATTTTTACTAGACGTACTTCCTTAGAACATATTAATTGTGATTACAATACATTTTTCAAACTTTTTATGTTAAAGATGAGTTTATCTAGTTTACAATTTAGTCTCAGAAATCAACTTCCGACTTATAACGAAGCGTGTAGACTTTTTTGAGTTAGCGTATAAAAAATCAACATTTTTATGAACTGTTTATTTTTGTATTGGATTTGTCTTTCAATTTGATTCAAGTAGATGAAATTTGTTAGAATTTGGATTAGTTATGGCTGGTCTTTCATTCTTCTTCTTTAGAGAAATTTTACTTCCTTCATGTTTCTTGAATCAACGTACATAGAAATGCAATTTTTACTAGACGTAATGCCTTAGAACATATTAATTGTGATTACAATAAATTTTTCAAACTTTTTCTGTTAAACATGAGTTTATCTAGTTTACAATTTAGTCTAAGGAATCAACTTCCGACTTATAACGAAGTGTGTTAACTTTTTTGAGTTAACGTATAAAAAATCAACATTTTTATGAACTCTTTATTTTTGTATTGGCTTTGTCTTTCAAGTTGATTCAAATAGATGAAATTTTTTAGAATTTGGATTAGTTATGGCTGGTCTTTCATTCTTATTCTATTGTGAAATTTTACTTCCTACATATTTTCTTTAATCAAGGTACATAAAAATGCAATTTTTACTAGACGTAATGCCTTAGAACATATTATTTGTGATTACAATACATTTTTCAAATTTTTTTTGTTAAAGATGAGTTTATCTAGTCTACAATTTAGTCTCAGAAATCAATTTCGGACTTATAACGAAAGTGTGTAGCCTTTTTTGAGTTAACGTATATAAAATTCAACATTTTTATGAACTCTTTCTTTTTGTATAGGCTTTGTCTTTCAATTTGATTCAAATAAATGAAATTTGTTAGAAGTTGGATTAGTTATGGCTGCTCTTTAATTCTTCTTCCATTGTGAAATTTGACTTCCTTCATATTTTCTTGAATCAACGTACATAGAAATGCAATTTTTACTAGACGTAATGCCTTAGAACATATTATTTGTGATTACAATACATTTTTGAAACTTTTTCTGTTAAAGATGAGTTTATCTAGTTTACAATTTAGTCTCGGAAATCCATTTCCGACTTATAAAGAAGTGTGTAGACTTTTTTAAGTTAACGTATATAAAACTCAACATTTTTATGAACTCTTTCCTCTTGTGTTAGCTTTGTCTTTCTATTTGATTCAAGATAGATGAAATTTGTTAGGATTTGGATTAGTTTTGCTTGCTCTTTGGTCCTTCTTCTATTGTGAAATTTGACTTCCCTCATATATTCATGAATCAACATACATAGAAATGTAATTTTTACTAGACGTACTTCCTTAGAACATATTAATTGTGATTACAATACATTTTTCAAACTTTTTATGTTAAAGATGAGTTTATCTAGTTTACAATTTAGTCTCAGAAATCAACTTCCGACTTATAACGAAGCGTGTAGACTTTTTTGAGTTAGCGTATAAAAAATCAACATTTTTATGAACTGTTTATTTTTGTATTGGATTTGTCTTTCAATTTGATTCAAGTAGATGAAATTTGTTAGAATTTGGATTAGTTATGGCTGGTCTTTCATTCTTCTTCTTTAGAGAAATTTTACTTCCTTCATGTTTCTTGAATCAACGTACATAGAAATGCAATTTTTACTAGACGTAATGCCTTAGAACATATTATTTGTAATTACAATACATTTTTGAAACTTTTTCTGTTAAAGATGAGTTTATCTAGTTTACAATTTAGTTTCAGAAATCAATTTCAGACTTATAACGAAGTTTGTAGACTTTTTTGAGTTAACGTATATAAAATTCAACATTTTGATGAACTCTTTCTTTTTGTGTTGAATTTGTCTTTCTATTTGATTCAAGATAGATGAAATTTGTTAAGATTTGGATTAGTTCTTCTTGATCTTTTATCCTTATTCTATTGTGAAATTTGCCTTCCTTCATATTCAACGTACATAGAAATGCAATTTTTACTAGAAGTAATGCTTTAGAACATATTAATTGTGATTACAATACAATTTTCAAACTTTTTCTGTTAAAGATGAGTTTATCTAGTTTACAATTTAGTTTCAGAAATCAATTTCAGACTTATAACGAAGTTTGTAGACTTTTTTGAGTTAACGTATATAAAATTCAACATTTTGATGAACTCTTTCTTTTTGTGTTGAATTTGTCTTTCTATTTGATTCAAGATAGATGAAATTTGTTAAGATTTGGATTAGTTCTTCTTGATCTTTTATCCTTATTCTATTGTGAAATTTGCCTTCCTTCATATTCAACGTACATAGAAATGCAATTTTTACTAGAAGTAATGCTTTAGAACATATTAATTGTGATTACAATACATTTTTCAAACTTTTTCTGTTAAAGATG
Source organism: Papaver somniferum (assembly GCF_003573695.1). Classification (NCBI taxonomy): domain Eukaryota; kingdom Viridiplantae; phylum Streptophyta; class Magnoliopsida; order Ranunculales; family Papaveraceae; genus Papaver; species Papaver somniferum. Next base: position 253,813,838 of record NC_039364.1, read on the forward strand.
AGTTTATCTAGTTTACAATTTAGTCTCAGAAATCAACTTCCGACTTATAACGAAGCGTGTGGACTTTTTTGATTTAGCGTATAAAAAGTCTACATTTTTATGAACTCTTTATTTTTATATTGGCTTTGTCTTTCAATTTGATTCAAATAGATGAAATTTGTTAGAATTTGGATTAGTTGTGGCTGGTCTTTCATTCTTCTTCTTTTGTGAAATTTGACTTCCTTCATATTTTCTTGAATCAACGTACATAGAAATGCAATTTTTACTTGACGTATTGCCTTAGAACATATTAATTGTAATCACAATACATGTTTCAAACTTTTTCTATTAAAGATAAGTTTATCTAGTTTACCATTTAGTCTAAGAAATCAATTTCCGACTTATAACAAAGTGTGTAGACTTTTTTTGAGTTAACGTATATAAAATTCAACCTTTTTATGAACTCTTTCTTTTTGTGTTGGCTTTGCCTTTCTATTTGATTCAAGATACATGAAATTTGTTAGGATTTGGATTAGTTTTGCTTGCTCTTTCGTCCTTCTTCTATCGTGAAATTTGCCTTCCTTCATATTTTCTTGAATCAACGTACATAGAAATGCAATTTTTACTAGACGTACTGCTTTAGAACATATTAATTGTGATTACAATAAATTTTTCAAACTTTTTCTGTTAACACATGAGTTTATCTAGTTTACAATTTAGTCTTAAAATCAACTTCCGACTTATAACGAAGTGTGTAGACTTTTTTGAGTTAACGTATAAAAATCAACATTTTTATGAACTGTTTATTTTTGTATTGGCTTTGTCTTTCAAGTTGATTCAAATAGATGAAATTTTTTGGATTAGTTATGGCTGGTCTTTCATTCTTATTCTATTGTGAAATTTTACTTCCTACATATTTTCTTTAATCAAGGTACATAAAAATGCAATTTTTACTAGACGTAATGCCTTAGAACATATTATTTGTGATTACAATACATTTTTCAAATTTTTTTGTTAAAGATGAGTTTCTAGTCTACAATTTAGTCTCAGAAATCAATTTCGGACTTATAACGAAAGTGTGTAGCCTTTTTTGAGTTAACGTATATAAAATTCAACATTTTTATGAACTCTTTCTTTTTGTATAGGCTTTGTCTTTCAATTTGATTCAAATAAATGAAATTTTTAGAAGTTGGATTAGTTATGGCTGCTCTTTCATTCTTCTTCCATTGTGAAATTTGACTTCCTTCATATTTTCTTGAATCAACGTACATAGAAATGCAATTTTTACTAGACATGTGCCTTAGAACATATTATTTGTGATTACAATACATTTTTGAAACTTTTTCTGTTAAAGATGAGTTTATCTAGTTTACAATTTAGTCTCGGAAATCCATTTTCGACTTATAAAGAAGTGTGTAGACTTTTTTAAGTTAACGTATATAAAACTCAACATTTTTATGAACTCTTTCTTCTTGTGTTAGCTTTGTCTTTCTATTTAATTCAAGATAGATGAAATTTGTTAGGATTTGGATTAGTTTTGCTTGCTCTTTGGTCCTTCTTCTATTGTGAAATTTGACTTCCCTCATATATTCATGAATCAACATACATAGAAATGTAATTTTTACTAGACGTACTTCCTTAGAACATATTAATTGTGATTACAATACATTTTTCAAACTTTTTATGTTAAAGATGAGTTTATCTAGTTTACAATTTAGTCTCAGAAATCAACTTCCGACTTATAACGAAGCGTGTAGACTTTTTTGAGTTAGCGTATAAAAAATCAACATTTTTATGAACTGTTTATTTTTGTATTGGATTTGTCTTTCAATTTGATTCAAGTAGATGAAATTTGTTAGAATTTGGATTAGTTATGGCTGGTCTTTCATTCTTCTTCTTTAGAGAAATTTTACTTCCTTCATGTTTCTTGAATCAACGTACATAGAAATGCAATTTTTACTAGACGTAATGCCTTAGAACATATTATTTGTGATTACAATACATTTTTGAAACTTTTTCTGTTAAAGATGAGTTTATCTAGTTTACAATTTAGTTTCAGAAATCAATTTCAGACTTATAACGAAGTTGTAGACTTTTTTGAGTTAACGTATATAAAATTCATTTTGATGAACTCTTTCTTTTGTGTTGAATTGTCTTTCTTTCATTTGATTCAAGATAGATGAAATTTTAGGATTTGGATTAGTTTGCTTGCTCTTTCGTCCTTCTTCTTATTGTGAAATTGCTTCCTTCATATTTTCTTGAATCAACGTACATAGAAATGCAATTTTTACTAGACGTACTGCTTTAGAACATATTAATTGTGATTACAATAATTTTTAAAACTTTTTCTAAACATGAGTTTATCTAGTTTACAATTTAGTCTAAGAATCAACTTTCCGACTTATACGAAGTGTGTAGACTTTTTTGAGTTAACGCATAAAAAATCAACATTTTTATGAACTCTTTTTTTTGTATTGGATTTGTCTTTCAAGTTGATTCAATAGATGAAATTTGTTAGAATTTGGATTAGTTATGGCTCTCTTTCACTTCTTCCATTGTGAAATTTCTTCCTTCATATTTTCTTGAATCAACGTACATAGAAATGCAATTTTTACTAGACGTAATGCCTTAGAACATATTATTGTGATTACAATACATTTTTGAAACTTTTTCTTTAAAGATGAGTTTATCTAGTTTACAATTTAGTCTCGGAAATCCATTTCCGACTTATAAAGAAGTGTGTAGACTTTTTTAAGTTAACGTATATAAAACTCAACATTTTTATGAACTCTTTCTTCTTGTGTTAGCTTTGTCTTTCTATTTGATTCAAGATAGATGAAATTTGTTAGGATTTGGATTAGTTTTGCTTGCTCTTTGGTCCTTCTTCTATTGTGAAATTTGACTTCCCTCATATTCATCTCAACATACATAGAAATGTAATTTTTACTAGACGTACTTCCTTAGAACATATTATTGTGATTACAATACATTTTTCAAACTTTTTATGTTAAAGATGAGTTTCTAGTTTACAATTTAGTCTCAGAAATCAACTTCCGACTTATAACGAAGCGTGTAGACTTTTTTGAGTTAGCGTATAAAAAATCAACATTTTTATGAACTGTTTATTTTTGTATTGGATTTGTCTTTCAATTTGATTCAAGTAGATGAAATTTGTTAGAATTTGGATTAGTTATGGCTGGTCTTTCATTCTTCTTCTTTAGAGAAATTTTACTTCCTTCATGTTTCTTGAATCAACGTACATAGAAATGCAATTTTTACTAGACGTAATGCCTTAGAAAATATTATTTGTGATTACAATACATTTTTGAAACTTTTTCTGTTAAAGATGAGTTTATCTAGTTTACAATTTAGTTTCAGAAATCAATTTCAGACTTATAACGAAGTTTGTAGACTTTTTTGAGTTAACGTATATAAAATTCAACATTTTGATGAACTCTTTCTTTTTGTGTTGAATTTGTCTTTCTATTTGATTCAAGATAGATGAAATTTGTTAGGACTTGGATTAGTCTTGCTTGCTCTTTCGTCCTTCTTCTATTGTGAAAATTGCCTTCCTTCATATTTTCTTGAATCAACGTACATAGAAATGGAATTTTTACTAGACGTACTGCTTTAGAACATATTAATTGTGATTACAATAAATTTTTCAAACTTTTTCTGTTAAACATGAGTTTATCTAGTTTACAATTTAGTCTAAGGAATCAACTTCCGACTTATTACGAAGTGTGTAGACTTTTTTGAGTTAACGTATAAAAAATCAACATTTTTATGAACTCTTTATTTTTGTATTGGATTTGTCTTTCAAGTTGATTCAAATAGATGAAATTTGTTAGAATTTGGATTAGTTATGGCTGCTCTTTCATTCTTCTTCCATTGTGAAATTTGACTTCCTTCATATTTTCTTGAATCAACGTACATAGAAATGCAATTTTTACTAGACATAATGCCTTAGAACATATTATTTGTGATTACAATACATTTTTGAAACTTTTTCTGTTAAAGATGAGTTTATCTAGTTTACAATTTAGTCTCGGAAATCCATTTCCGACTTATAAAGAAGTGTGTAGACTTTTTTAAGTTAACGTATATAAAACTCAACATTTTTATGAACTCTTTCTTCTTGTGTTAGCTTTGTCTTTCTATTTGATTCAAGATAGATGAAATTTGTTAGGATTTGGATTAGTTTTGCTTGCTCTTTGGTCCTTCTTCTATTGTGAAATTTGACTTCCCTCATATATTCATGAATCAACATACATAGAAATGTAATTTTTACTAGACGTACTTCCTTAGAACATATTAATTGTGATTACAATACATTTTTCAAACTTTTTATGTTAAAGATGAGTTTATCTAGTTTACAATTTAGTCTCAGAAATCAACTTCCGACTTATAACGAAGCGTGTAGACTTTTTTGAGTTAGCGTATAAAAAATTCAACATTTTGATGAACTCTTTCTTTTTGTGTTGAATTTGTCTTTCTATTTGATTCAAGATAGATGAAATTTGTTAGGATTTGGATTAGTTCTTCTTGATCTTTTATCCTTATTCTATTGTGAAATTTGCCTTCCTTCATATTCAACGTACATAGAAATGCAATTTTTACTAGAAGTAATGCTTTAGAATATATTAATTGTGATTACAATACATTTTTCAAACTTTTTCTGTTAAAGATGAGTTTATCTAGTTTACAATTTAGTCTCAGAAATCAACTTCCGACTTATAACGAAGCGTGTAGACTTTTTTGATTTAGCGTTTAAAAAGTCTACATTTTTATGAACTCTTTATTTTTATATTGGCTTTGTCTTTCAATTTGATTCAAATAGATGAAATTTGTTAGAATTTGGATTAGTTATGGCTGGTCTTTCATTCTTCTTCTTTTGTGAAATTTGACTTCCTTCATATTTTCTTGAATCAACGTACATAGAAATGCAATTTTTACTTGACGTATTGCCTTAGAACATATTAATTGTAATCACAATACATGTTTCAAACTTTTTCTATTAAAGATAAGTTTATCTAGTTTACCATTTAGTCTAAGAAATCAATTTCCGACTTATAACGAAGTGTGTAGACTTTTTTTGAGTTAACGTATATAAAATTCAACCTTTTTATGAACTCTTTCTTTTTGTGTTGGCTTTGTCTTTCTATTTGATTGAAGATAGATGAAATTTGTTAGGATTTGGATTAGTTCTTCTTGGTCTTTCATCCTTCTTCTATTGTGAAATTTAATAATTTCGTATTTTCTTGAATCAACTTACATAGAAATGCAATTTTTACTGTAGGTATTGCCTTAGAACATATTATTTGTGATTAGAATACATTTTTCAAACTTTTTATGTTAAAGATGAGTTTATCTAGTTTACAATTTAGTCTCATAAATCAATTTCTGACTTATAACGAAGTGTGTAGACTTTTTTGAGTTAACGCATATAAAATTCAACATTTTTATGAACTCTTTCTTTTTGTGTTGGCTTTGCCTTTCTATTTGATTCAAGATATATCAAATTTTTTAGGAGTTGGATTAGTTCTGCATGGTCTTTCATCCTTCTTCTATTGTGAAATTTGCCTTCCTTCATATTTTCTTGAATCAACGTACATATAAATGCAATTTTTACTAGACGTATTCCCTTAGAACATATTAATTGTAATCACAATACATTTTTCAAACTTTTTTTTTATTAAAGATGAGTTTATCTAGTTTACCATTTAGTCTAAGAAATCAATTTCCAACTTATATCTAAGTGTGTAGACTTTTTTGAGTTAACGTATATAAAATTCAACATTTTTATGAACTCTTTCTTTTTGTGTTGGCTTTGCCTTTCTATTTGATTCAAGATAGATGAAATTTGTTAGGATTTGGATTAGTTTTGCTTGCTCTTTCGTCCTTCTTCTATTTTGAAATTTGACTTCCTTCATATTTTCATGAATCAACGTACATAGAAATGCAATTTTTACTAGACGTAATGCCTTAGAACATATTATTTGTGATTACAATACATTTTTCAAATTTTTTTTGTTAAAGATGAGTTTATCTAGTTTACAATTTAGTCTCAGAAATCAATTTCGGACTTATAACGAAGTGTGTAGACTTTTTTTAGTTAACGTATATAAAATTCAACATTTTTATGAACTCTTTCTTTTTCTGTGATGGTTTTGTCTTTCTATTTGATTCAAGATAGATGAAATTTGTTAGGATTTGGATTAGGTCTTCTTGGTCTTTCATCCTTCTTCTATTGTGAAATTTTCATAATTTCGTATTTTCTTGAATAAACGTACATAGAAATGCAACTTTTACTATAAGTATTGCCTTAGAACATATTATTTGTGATTACAGTACATTTTTCAAACTTTTTATGTTAAAGATGATTTTATCTAGTTTACAATTTAGTCTCAGAAATCAATTTTCGACTTATAACGAAGTTTGTAGACTTATTTGAGTTAACGTATATAAACTTCAACATTTTTATGAACTCTTTCTTTTTGTGTTGGCCTTTCTATTTGATTCAAGATAGATGAAATTTGTTAGGATTTGGATTAGTTTTGCTTGCTCTTTCGTCCTTCTTCTATTGAGAAATTTGACTTCCTTCATATATTCTTGAATCAACATACATAAAAATGCAATTTTTACTAGACGTACTGCTTTGGAATATATTAATTGTGATTACAATACATTTTTCAAACTTTTTCTGTTAAAGATGAGTTTATCTATTTTACAATTTAGTCTCAGAAATCAACTTCGGACTTATAACGAAGTGTATAGACTTTTTTGAGTTAACGTATATAAAATTAAACATTTTTATGAACTCTTTCGTTTTCTGTGATGGTTTTGTCTTTCTATTTGATTCAAGATAGATGAAATTTGTTAGGATTTGGATTAGTTCTTCTTGGTCTTTCATCCTTCTTCTATTGTGAAATTTAATAATTTCGTATTTTCTTGAATGAAGTTACATAGAAATGCAATTTTTACTGTAGGTATTTCCTTAGAACATATTATTTGTGATTACAATACATTTTTCAAACTTTTTATGTTAAAGATGAGTTTATCTAGTTTACAATTTAGTTTCAGAAATCAATTTCCGACTTATAACGAAGTGCGTAGACTTTTTTTAGTTAACGCATATAAAATTCAACATTTTTATGAACTTTTTCTTTTTGTATTGGCTTTGTCTTTCTGTTTGATTCAAGATAGATGAAATTTTTTAGGATTTGGATTAGTTCTGCATGGTCTTTCATCCTTCTTCTATTGTGAAATTTGCCTTCCTTCATATTTTCTTGAATCAACGTACATATAAATGCAATTTTTACTAGACGTATTCCCTTAGAACATATTAATTGTAATCAAAATACATTTTTCAAACTTTTTTTTTATTAAAGATGAGTTTATCTAGCTTACCATTTAGTCTCAGAAATCAATTTCCGACTTATAACGAAGTGTGTAGACTTTTTTGAGTTAACGTATATAAAACTCAACATTTTTATGAACTCTTTCTTTTTGTGTTAGCTTTGCCTTTCTATTTGATTCAAGATAGATGAAATTTGATAGGATTTGGGTTAGTTTTGCTTGATCTTTCGTCCTTCTTCTATTGTGGAATTTGACTTCCTTCATATATTCTTGAATCAACATACATAGAAATGCAATTTTTATTAGACGTACTGCTTTAGAATATATTAATTGTGATTACAATACATTTTTCAAACTTTTTCTGTTAAAGATGAGTTTATCTAGTTTACAATTTAGTCTCAGAAATCAACTTCCGACTTATAACGAAGTGTGTAGACTTTTTTGATTTAACGTATAAAAAATCAACATTTTTATGAAGTCTTTATTTTTGTATTGGATTTGTCTTTCAATTTGATTCAAATAAAAGAAATTTGTTAGAATTTGGATTAGTTATGGCTGGTCTTTCATTCTTTTTCTATTGTGAAATTTGACTTCCTTCATATTTTCTTGAATCAACGTACATAGAAATGCAATTTTTACTAGACGTAATGCCTTAGAACATATTATTTGTGATTACAATACATTTTTCAAACTTTTTCTGTTAAAGATGAGTTTATCTAGTTTACAATTTAGTCTCAGAAATCAATTTCGGACTTATACGAAGTGTGTAGACTCTTTGAGTTAACGTATATAAAATCAACATTTTATGAACTCTTTCTTTTTCTGTGATGGTTTGTCTTTCTATTTGATTCAAGATAGATGAAATTTGTTAGGATTTGGATTAGTTCTTCTTGGTCTTTAATCCTTCTTCTATTGTGAAATTTTCATAATTTCGTATTTTCTTGAATAAACGTACATAGAAATGCAACTTTTACTATAAGTATTGCCTTAGAACATATTATTTGTGATTACAGTACATTTTTCAAACTTTTTATGTTAAATATGATTTTATCTAGTTTACAATTTAGTCTCAGAAATCAATTTTCGACTTATAACGAAGTTTGTAGACTTATTTGAGTTAACGTATATAAACTTCAACATTTTTATGAACTCTTTCTTTTTGTGTTGGCCTTTCTATTTGATTCAAGATAGATGAAATTTGTTAGGATTTGGATTAGTTTTGCTTGCTCTTTCGTCCTTCTTCTATTGAGAAATTTGACTTCCTTCATATATTCTTGAATCAACATACATAAAAATGCAATTTTTACTAGACGTACTGCTTTGGAATATATTAATTGTGATTACAATACATTTTTCAAACTTTTTCTGTTAAAGATGAGTTTATCTATTTTACAATTTAGTCTCAGAAATCAACTTCGGACTTATAACGAAGTGTATAGACTTTTTTGAGTTAACGTATATAAAATTAAACATTTTTATGAACTCTTTCGTTTTCTGTGATGGTTTTGTCTTTCTATTTGATTCAAGATAGATGAAATTTGTTAGGATTTGGATTAGTTCTTCTTGGTCTTTCATCCTTCTTCTATTGTGAAATTTAATAATTTCGTATTTTCTTGAATGAAGTTACATAGAAATGCAATTTTTACTGTAGGTATTTCCTTAGAACATATTATTTGTGATTACAATACATTTTTCAAACTTTTTATGTTAAAGATGAGTTTATCTAGTTTACAATTTAGTCTCAGAAATCAATTTCCGACTTATAACGAAGTGCGTAGACTTTTTTAGTTAACGTATATAAAATTCAACATTTTATGAACTCTTTCTTTGTGTATTGGCTTTGTCTTTCTTTGATTCAAGATAGATGAAATTTTTAGGATTTGGATTAGTTCTGCATGGTCTTTCATCCTTCTTCTATTGTGAAATTTGCCTTCCTTCATATTTTCTTGAATCAACGTACATATAAATGCAATTTTTACTAGACGTATTCCCTTAGAACATATTAATTGTAATACAATACATTTTTCAAACTTTTTTTTATTAAAGATGAGTTTATCTAGCTTACATTTAGTCTCAGAAATCAATTTCCGACTTATAACGAAGTGTGTAGACTTTTTTGAGTTAACGTATATAAAACTCAACATTTTTATGAACTCTTTCTTTTTGTGTTAGCTTTGCCTTCTATTTGATTCAAGATAGATGAAATTTGATAGGATTTGGTTAGTTTTGCTTGCTCTTTCGTCCTTCTTCTATTGTGAATTTGACTTCCTTCATATTCTTGAATCAACATACATAGAAATGCAATTTTATTAGACGTACTGCTTAGAAATATTAATTGTGATTACAATACATTTTTCAAACTTTTTCTGTTAAAGATGAGTTTATCTAGTTTACAATTTAGTCTCAGAAATCAACTTCCGACTTATAACGAAGTGTGTAGACTTTTTTGATTTAACGTATAAAAAATCAACATTTTTATGAAGTCTTTATTTTTGTATTGGATTTGTCTTTCAATTTGATTCAAATAAAAGAAATTTGTTAGAATTTGGATTAGTTATGGCTGGTCTTTCATTCTTCTTCTATTGTGAAATTTGACTTCCTTCATATTTTCTTGAATCAACGTACATAGAAATGCAATTTTTACTAGACGTAATGCCTTAGAACATATTATTTGTGATTACAATACATTTTTCAAACTTTTTCTGTTAAAGATGAGTTTATCAAGTTTACAATTTAGTCTCAGAAATCAATTTCGGACTTATAACGAAGTGTGTAGACTTTTTTGAGTTAACCTATTCAAAATTCAACATTTTTATGAACTCTTTCTTTTTCTGTGATGGTTTTGTGTTTCTATTTGATTCAAGATAGATGAAATTTGTTAGGATTTGGATTAGTTCTTCTTGGTCTTTCATCCTTCTTCTATTGTGAAATTTTCATAATTTCGTATTTTCTTGAATCAACGTAAATAGAAATGCGACTTTTACTATAAGTATTGCCTTAGAACATATTATTTTTTATTACAGTACATTTTTCAAACTTTTTATGTTAAAGATGATTTTATCTAATTTACAATTTAGTCTCAGAAATAAATTTTCGACTTATAACGAAGTTTGAAGACTTATTTTAGTTAACGTATATAAACTTCAACATTTTTATGAACTCTTTCTTTTTGTGTTGGCCTTTCTATTTGATTCAAGATAGATGAAATTTGTTAGGATTTGGATTAGTTTTGCTTGCTCTTTCGTCCTTCTTCTATTGTAAAATTTGACTTCCTTCATATATTCTTGAATCAACATACATAGAAATGAAATTTTCACTAGACATACTGCTTTAGAATATATTAATTGTGATTACAATCCCTTTTGCAAACTTTTTCTGTTAAAGATGAGTTTATCTATTTTACAATTTAGTCTCAGAAATCAATTTCGGACTTATAACGAAGTGTGTAGACTTTTTTGAGTTAACGTATATAAAATTCAACATTTTTATGAACTCTTTCGTTTTCTGTGATGGTTTTGTCTTTCTATTTGATTCAAGATAGATGAAATTTGTTAGGATTTGGATTAGTTATGGCTGGTCTTCCATTCTTCATCTATTGTGAAATTTGACTTCCTTCATATTTTCTTGAATCAACGTACATAGAAATGCAATTTTTACTAGACGTAATGCCTTAGAACATATTATTTGTGATTACAATACATTTTTCAAACTTTTTCTGTTAAAGATGAGTTTATCTAATTTATAATTTAGTCTCAGAAATCAAATTCGGACGAAGTGTGTAGACTTTTTTGAGTTAACGTATATAAAATTCAACATTTTTATGAACTCTTTCTTTTTCTGTGATGGTTTTGTCTTTCTATTTGATTCTAGATAGATGAAATTTGTTAGGATTTGGATTAGTTCTTCTTGGTCTTTCATCCTTCTTCTATTGTGAAATTTTCCTAATTTCGTATTTTCTTGAATCAACGTACATAGAAGTGCAATTTTTACTAGACGTATTGCCTTAGAACATATTATTTGTGATTACAATACATTTTTCAAACTTTTTATGTTAAAGGTGAGTTTATCTAGTTTACTATTTAGTCTCAGAAATCAATTTCCGACTTATAACGAAGTGTGTAGACTTTTTTAAGTTAAAGCATATAAAATTCAACATTTTTATGAACTCTTTGTTTTTGTGTTGGCTTTGTATTTCTATTTGATTCATGATAGATGAAATTTTTTAGGATTTGGATTAGTTCTGCATGGTCTTTCATCCCTCTTCTATTGTGAAATTTGCCTTCTTTCATATTTTCTTGAATCAACGTACATATAAATGCAATTTTTCCTAGAAGTAATGCCTTAGAACATATTATTTATGATTACAATACATTTTTCAAACTTTTTCGGTTAAAGATGAGTTTATCTAGTTTACAATTTAGTCTCAGAAATCAATTTCGGACTTATAACGAAGTGTGTATAGAGTTAACGTATATAAAATTCAACATTTTCATGAACTCTTTCTTTTTGTGTTGGCTTTGTCTTTCTATTTGTTTCAAGATAGATGAAATTTGTTAGGATTTGGATTAGTTCTTCTTGGTCATTCATCCTTCTTCTATTATGAAATTTGCCTTCCTTCATATTTTCTTGAATCAACATACATATAAATGCAATTTTTACTAGACGTATTCCCTTAGAACATATTAATTGTAATCACAATACATTTTTCAAACTTTTTCTATTAAAGATGAGTTTATCTAGTTCACCATTTAGTCTAAGAAATCAATTTCCGACTTATAACGAAGTGTGTAGACTTTTTTCAGTTAACGTATATAAAATTCAACATTTTTATGAACTCTTTCTTTTTGTGTTGCCTTTGCCTTTCAATTTGATTCAAGATAGATGAAATTGTTAGGATTTGGATTAGTTTTGCTTGTTCTTTCGTCCTTCTTATATTGTGAAATTTGACTTCCTTCATATATTCTTGAATCAACGTACATAGAAATGCAATTTTTACTAGACGTACTGCTTTAGAACATATTAATTGTGATTACAATACATTTTTCAAACTTTTTCTGTTAAACACGAGTTTGTCTAGTTTACAATCTAGTCTCAGAAATCAACTTCCGACTTATAACGAAGTGTGTAGACTTTTTTGAGTTAACGTATAAAAAATCAACATTTTTATGAACTCTTTATTTTTGTATTGGCTTTGTTTTTCAATTTGATTCAAATAAATGAAATTTGTTAGAATTTGGATTAGTTATGGATGGTCTTTCATTCATCTTCTATTTTGAAATTTGACTTCCTTCATATTTTCTTGAATCAACGTACATAGAAATGCAATTTTTACTAGACGTAATGCCTTAGAACATATTATTTGTGATTACAATACATTTTTCAAACTTTTTCTGTTAAAGATGAATTTATCTAGTTTACAATTTAGTCTTAGAAATCAATTTCGGATTTATAACGAAGTGTGTATAGAGTTAACGTATATAAAATTCAACATTTTTATGAACTCTTTCTTTTATGTGATGGTTTTTTCTTTCAATTTGATTCTAGATATATGAAATTTGTTAGGATTTGGATTAGTTCTTCTTGGTCTTTCATCCTTCTTCTATTGTGAAATTTTCCTAATTTCGTATTTTCTTGAATCAACGTACATAGAAATGCAATTTTTACTAGACGTATTTCCTTAGAACATATTATTTGTGATTACAATACATTTTTCAAACTTTTTATGTTAAAGGTGAGTTTGTCTAGTTTACTATTTAGTCTCAGAAATCAATTTCCGACTTATAACGAAGTGTGTAGACTTTTTTGAGTTAACGCATATAAAATTCAACATTTTTATGAACTCTTTCTTTTTGTGTTGGCTTTGTCTTTCTATTTGATTCAAGATAGATGAAATTTTTTAGGATTTGGATTAGTTATGCATGGTCTTTCATCCCTCTTCTATTGTGAAATTTGCCTTCATTCATATTTTCTTGAATCAACGTACATATAAAACAATTTTTACTAGACCTAATGCCTTAGAACATATTATTTGTGATTAAAATACATTTTTCAAACTTTTTCTGTTAAAGATGAATTTATTTAGTTTACAATTTAGTCTCGGAAATCAATTTCGGATTTATAACGAAGTGTGTATAGAGTTAACGTATATAAAATTCAACATTTTTATGAACTCTTTCTTTTTTTGTTGGCTTTGACTTTCTATTTGATTCAAGATAGATGAAATTTGTTAGGATTTGGATTAGTTTTGCTTGCTCTTTCGTCCTTCTTATATTGTGAAATTTGACTTCCTTCATATATTCTTGAATTAACGTACATAGAAATGAAATTTTTATTAGACGTACTACTTTAGAACATATTAATTGTGATTACAATACATTATTCAAACTTTTTCTTTTAAACATGAGTTTATCTAGTTTACAATTTAGTCTCAGAAATCAACTTCCGACTTATAACGAAGTGTGTAGACTTTTTTGAGTTAACGTATAAAAAATCAACATTTTTATAAACTCTTTATTTTTGTATTGGCTTTGTCTTTCAATTTGATTCAAATAAATAAAATTTTTTAGAATTTGGATTAGTGATGCCTGGTCTTTCATTCTTCTTCTATTGTGAAATTTGACTTCCTTCATATTTTCTTGAATCAACGTACATAGAAATGCAATTTTTACTAGATGTAATGCCTTAGAACATATTATTTGTGATTACAATACATTTTTCAAACTTTTTATGTTAAAGATGATTTTATCTAGTTTACAATTTAGTCAGAAATCAATTTCGGACTTATAACGAAGTGTGTAGACTTTTTTGAGTTAACGTATATAAAATTCAACATTTTTATGATGTTTTTGTTTTTCTATTTGATTCAAGATAGATGAAATTTTTTTGGATTTGGATTAGTTCTTCTTGGTCTTTCATCCTTCTTCTATTGTGAAATTTTCCTAATTTCGTATTTTCTTGAATCAACGTACATAGAAATGCAATTTTTACTAGACATATTGCCTTAGAACATATTATTTGTGATTACAATACATTTTTCAAACTTTTTATGTTAAAGAGGAGTTTATCTAGTTTACAATTTAGTCTCAGAAATAAATTTCCGACTTATAACGAATGTGTCGACTTTTTTGAGTTAACGTATATAAACTTCAACATTTTTATGAACTCTTTCTTTTTGTGTTGGCCTTTCTATTTGATTCAAGATAGATGAAATTTGTTAGGATTTGGATTAGTTTTGCTTGCTCTTTCGTCCTTCTTCTATTGTGAAATTTGACTTCCTTCATATATTCTTGAATCAACATACATAGAAATGCAATTTTTACTAGACGTACTGCTTTAGAATATGTTAATTGTGATTACAATACATTTTTCAAACTTTTTCTATTAAAGATGAGTTTATCTAGTTTACAATTTAGTCTCATAAATCAACTTCCGACTTATAACGAAGTGTGTAGACTTTTTTGAGTTAACGTATAAAAAATCAACATTTTTATGAACTCTTTATTTTTGTATTGGCTTTGTCTTTAAATTTGATTCAAATAAATGAAATTTGTTAGAATTTGGATTAGTTATGGCTGGTCTTTCATTCTTCTTCTATTGTGAAATTTGACTTCCTTCATATTTTCTTGAATCAACGTATATAGAAATGCAATTTTTACTAGACGTAATGCCTTATAACATATTATTTGTGATTACAAGAAATTTTTCAAACTTTTTCTGTTAAAGATGATTTTATCTAGTTTACAATTTAGTCAGAAATCAATTTCGGACTTATAACGAAGTGTGTAGACTTTTTTGAGTTAACATTTATAAAATTCAACATTTTTATGTGATGGTTTTGTCTTTCTATTTGATTCAAGATAGATGAAATTTGTTTGGATTTGGATTAGTTCTTCTTGGTCTTTCATCCTTCTACTATTGTGAAATTTTTCTAATTTCCTATTTTCTGGAATCAACATACATAGAAATGCAATTTTTACTATAGGTATTGCCTTATAACATATTATTTGTGATTACAATACATTTTTCAAACTTTTTATGTTAAAGATGAGTTTATCTAGTTTACAATTTACTCTCAGAAATCAATGTTTGACTTATAACGAAGTGTGTAGACTTTTTTGAGTTAACGTATATAAAATTCAACATTTTTATGAACTCTTTCTTTTTTGTTGGCTTTTTCTTTTATTTGATTCAAGATAGATGAAATTTGTTAGGATTTGCATTAGTTCTGCTTGGTCTTTCGTCCTTCTTCTATTGTGAAATTTGACTTCCTTCATATATTCTTGAATCAACATACATAGAAATGCAATTTTTACTAGACGTACTGCCTTAGAACATATTAATTGTGATTACAATACATTTTTCAAACTTGATATGTTAAAGATTAGTTTATCTAGTTTACAATTTATTCTCAGAAATAAACTTCCGACTTATAACGAAGTGTGTAGACTTGTTTGAGTTAACGTATATAAAATCAACATTTTCATGAGCTCTTTATTTGTGTATTGGCTTTGTCTTTCAATTTGATTCAAATAGATGAAATTTGTTAGAATTTGGATTAGTTCTGGCTGGTCTTTCATCCTTCTTCTATTGTGAAATTTGACTTCCTTCATATTTACTTGAATCAACGTACATAGAAATGCAATTTTTACTAGACGTAATGCCTTAGAACATATTATTTGTGATTACAATAAAATTTTAAAACTTTTTCTGTTAAAGATGGGTTTATCTAGTTTACAATTTAGTTTCAGAAATCAATTTCAGACTTATAACGAAGTCTGTAGACTTTTTTGAGTTAACGTATATAAAATTCAACATTTTCATGAACTCTTTCTTTTTGTGTTGGATTTGTCTTTCTCTTTGATTCAAGATAGATGAAATTTGTTAAGATTTGGATTAGTTCTTCTTGGTCTTTCATCCTTATTCTATTGTGAAATTAGCCTTCCTTCATATTTTCTGGAATCAACGTACATAGAAATACAATTTTTACTAGACGTAATGCTTTAGAACATATTATTTGTAATTACAATACATTTTTCAAACTTTTTCTATTAAAGATGAGTTTATCTAGTTTAAGATTTAGTCTCAGAAATCAATTTCTTCAAGGATTTGGATGCCGGACATCAAAGGAAACTTCACTGTTAGCTCAGCTAAAGAGTTAATTCGTCAAAAATATAACATGTTTGCAGGCGCGAATCTTTTATGGAGGAAGGAAGTTCACCCTACCTTAGCTGCCCAGAACTAGATATTTCTTCGTGGTGCTTGCGCTACTTACGACATTATCCAAAACAGGTTTAAGATTCAACTTGCCGACTGTTGCAGCATGTGTGGTGTGGCAGATGAAACGCTTGAGCATGTTCTATTCCATTGCACCTTTGCTGGCCGGGCGTGGAATTGGATTGTTGATATCTTTGATTTAATTCCTAATGCTAACCTTGTAGTGTCTTGCAAAGCAGCTAAAGGGAGGAGCACAATGATACATGACCCGTGGCTTATTGTTAATCTCGTCATAAGATCAGAACTGTGGGATGTGCGTAATAAAGCTGTGTTTCAACATCAACAACCCAACTGGAGTATTTTCTTCAAGCGTGTGTTGAAATTGATCCAAGAGTTTGTTGTTCGGCTCAAAGGCTTCATGTGAAACAATGCTGAGGATGTAATAATTCTTGATTATTTCCGTGTTAATCATAGAAGGGTGAAATTTCTTCAACCAACTGAATGTTTTTGGGAACCTCCGGAGGAGAATGAGATTCAACTTTGTTGTGATGGGGCGGCGAGAGGGAATCCTGGTGTTGCGGGAGCTGGTGTGGTGGAAAGAAATGCGCGTTGTTTAGTTCTTGGTGCTATGTCTATCGGCCTGGGAGTTACAACTAATTATTTGGCAGAATTTTATGGTATTTTGGTGGGTATGGAATGGGCTGTAAGATGGGGAGTTAGGTGAATTTGCATTCAGTCTGATTCTTATAGTGTTATTGAAGCTTTTAAGAGCACCAATATTGCTTTGTTTGCTAAGCAAAGGTGGGTAGCAGTTTGTAGAAACTATGATACAAGAAGGTTTATTCATACCTATAGGGAGGCGAACTTCTCTGCCGATGCTATGGATAAACGGGGATGTCTTATCAATACTAGAAAGGTTTACATTATGATGGAAGACCTGATTTTTTTATTTCAGTTGAATATCCAAATGTTTATTATTATAGATTCAAGTAGTTTACAAGTTTTTGGGGTTGCTGTGACCTCTTTTCTTGTGAACTCTTCTTTGTAAATTTGTTATCTATTAATACAATTTTTGACTTATCCAAAAAAAAAATCAGAAATCAATTTCTGACTTATAACGAAGTGTGCAGACTTTTTTGCGTTAACGTATATAAAATTCAACATTTTTATGAACTCTTTCTTTTTGTGTTGGCTTTGTCTTTATATTTGATTCAAGATAGATGAAATTTGTTAGGATTTGGATTAGTTCTGGTTGGTCTTTCGTCCTTCTTCTATTGTGAAATTTGACTTCATATATTCTTGAATCAACGTACATAGAAATGCAATTTTTACTAGAGGTTATTCCTTATAACATATTAATTGTAAATATAATATATTTTTCAAACTTTTTGTGTTAAAGATGAGGTTATCTAGTTTACAGTTTAGTCTCAGAAATTAATTTCCGACTTATAACGAAGTGTGTATACTATTTTGAGTTAACGTATTTTAAATTCAACATTTTTATGAACTCTTTCTTTTTGTGTTGGCTTTGTCTTTCTATTTGATTCAATATAGATGAAATTTGTTAAGATTTGGATTAGTTCTTCTTGGGCTTTCATCCTTCTTCTATTGTGAAATTTTCCTTCCTTCATATTTTCTTGAATCAACGTACACAGAAAGCCAATTTTTACTAGACGTATTATCCTTAGAATATATTATTTTTGATTACAATACATTTTTTAAACTTTTTCTGTTAAAGATGAGTTTATCTAGTTTACAATTTAGTCTCTGAAACCAATTTCCGACTTATAACGAAGTCTGTAGACTTTTTTGAGTTAACGTATATAAAATTCAACATTTTTATGAACTCTTTCTTTTTTGTTGGCTTTGTCTTTTATTTGATTCAAGATAGATGAAATTTGTTAGGATTTGCATTAGTTCTGCTTGGTCTTTCGTCCTTCTTCTATTGTGAAATTTGACTTCCTTCATATATTCTTGAATCAACATACATAGAAATGCAATTTTTACTAGACGTACTGCCTTAGAACATATTAATTGTGATTACAATACATTTTTCAAACTTTATATGTTAAAGATTAGTTTATCTAGTTTACAATTTATTCTCAGAAATAAACTTCCGACTTATAACGAAGTGTGTAGACTTGTTTGAGTTAACGTATATAAAATCAACATTTTTATGAACTCTTTATTTGTGTATTGGCTTTGTCTTTCAATTTGATTCAAATAGATGAAATTTGTTAGAATTTGGATTAGTTCTGGCTGGTCTTTCATCCTTCTTCTATTGTGAAATTTGACTTCCTTCATATTTACTTGAATCAACGTACATAGAAATGCAATTTTTACTAGACGTAATGCCTTAGAACATATTATTTGTGATTACAATAAAATTTTCAAACTTTTTCTGTTAAAGATGAGTTTATCTAGTTTACAATTTAGTTTCAGAAATCAATTTCAGACTTATAACGAAGTCTGTAGACTTTTTTGAGTTAACGTATATAAAATTCAACATTTTCATGAACTATTTCTTTTTGTGTTGGATTTGTCTTTCTATTTGATTCAAGATAGATGAAATTTGTTAAGATTTGGATTAGTTCTTCTTGGTCTTTCATCCTTATTCTATTGTGAAATTAGCCTTCCTTCATATTTTCTTGAATCAACGTACATAGAAATACAATTTTTACTAGACGTAATGCTTTAGAACATATTATTTGTAATTACAATACATTTTTCAAACTTTTTCTATTAAAGATGAGTTTATCTAGTTTACGATTTAGTTTCAGAAATCAATTTCTTCAAGGATTTGGATGCCGGACATCAAAGGAAACTTCACTGTTAGCTCAGCTAAAGAGTTAATTCGTCAGAAATATAACATGTTTGCAGGCGCGAATCTTTTATGGAGGAAGGAAGTTCACCCTACCTTAGCTGCCCAGAACTAGAAATTTCTTCGTGGTGCTTGCGCTACTTACGACATTATCCAAAACAGGTTTAAGATTCAACTTGCCGACTGTTGCAGCATGTGTGGTGTGGCAGATGAAACGCTTGAGCATGTTCTATTCCATTGCACCTTTGCTGGCCGGGCGTGGAATTGGATTGTTGATATCTTTGATTTATTCCTAATGCTAACCTTGTAGTGTCTTGCAAAGCAGCTAAAGGGAGGAGCACAATGATACATAACCCGTGGCTTATTGTTAATCTCGTCATAAGATCAGAACTGTGGGATGTGCGTAATAAGGCTGTGTTTCAACATCAACAACCCAACTGGAGTATTTTCTTCAAGCGTGTGTTGAAATTGATCCAAGAGTTTGTTGTTCGGCTCAAAGGCTTCATGTGAAACAATGTTGAGGATGTAATAATTCTTGATTATTTCTGTGTTAATCATAGAAGGGTGAAATTTCTTCAACCAACTGAATGTTTTTGGGAACCTCCGGAGGAGAATGAGATTCAACTTTGTTGTGATGGGGCGGCGAGAGGGAATCCTGGTGTTGCGGGAGCTGGTGTGGTGGCAAGAAATGCCCGTTGTTTAGTTCTTGGTGCTATGTCTATCGGCCTGGGAGTTACAACTAATTATTTGGCAGAATTTTATGGTATTTTGGTGGGTATGGAATGGGCTGTAAGATGGGGAGTTAGGTGAATTTGCATTCAGTCTGATTCTTATAGTGTTATTGAAGCTTTTAAGAGCACCAATATTGCTTGGTTTGCTAAGCAAAGGTGGGTAGCAGTTTGTAGAAACTATGATACAAGAAGGTTTATTCATACCTATAGGGAGGCGAACTTCTCTGCCGATGCTATGGATAAACGGGGATGTCTTATCAATACTAGGAAGGTTTACATTATGATGGAAGACCTGATTTTTTAGTTCAGTTGAATATCCAAATGTTGCTTATTATAGATTCAAGTAGTTTACAAGTTTTTGGGGTTGCTGTAACCTCTTTTCTTGTGAACTCTTCTTTGTAAATTTGTTATCTATTAATACAATTTTTGACTTATCCAAAAAAAAAATCAGAAATCAATTTCTGACTTATAACGAAGTGTGCAGACTTTTTTGAGTTAACGTATATAAAATTCAACATTTTTATGAACTCTTTCTTTTTGTGTTGGCTTTGTCTTTTTATTTGATTCAAGATAGATGAAATTTGTTAGGATTTGGATTAGTTCTGCTTGGTCTTTCGTCCTTCTTCTATTGTGAAATTTGACTTCATATATTCTTGAATCAACGTACATAGAAATGCAATTTTTACTAGAGGTATTTCCTTATAACATATTAATTATAAATATAATACATTTTTCAAACTTTTTGTGTTAAAGATGAGGTTATCTAGTTTACAATTTAGTCTCAGAAATTAATTTCCGACTTATAACGAAGTGTGTATACTTTTTTGAGTTAACGTATTTTAAATTCAACATTTTTATGAACTCTTTCTTTTTGTGTTGGCTTTGTCTTTCTATTTGATTCAAGATAGATGAAATTTGTTAAGATTTGGATTAGTTCTTCTTGGGCTTTCATCCTTCTTCTATTGTGAAATTTTCCTTCCTTCATATTTTCTTGAATCAACGTACACAGAAAGCCAATTTTTACCAGACGTATTATCCTTTGAACATATTATTTTTGATTACAATACATTTTTTAAACTTATTCTGTTAAAGATGAGTTTATCTAGTTTACAATTTAGTCTCTGAAACCAATTTACGACTTATAACGAAGTGTGTAGACTTTTTTGAGTTAACGTATATAAAATTCAACATTTTTATGAACTCTTTCTTTTTGTGTTGGCTTTCTCTTTCTATTTGATTCAAGATAGATGAAATTTGTTAGGATTTGGATTAGTTCTGCTTGGTCTTTCATCCTTCTTCTATTGTGAAATTTGACTTCCTTCATATTTTCTTGAATCAACGTACATAAAAATGCAATTTTTACTAGACGTATTGCCTTAGAACATATTAATCGTAATTACAATACATTTTTCAAACTTTTTCTGTTACAGATGAGTTTTATCTAGTTTACCATTTAGTCTAAGAAATCAATTTCCGAGTTATAACGAAGTGTGTAGACTTTTTTGAGTTAACGTATATAACATGGGTTATTTAACGTTTGGTACTCAGTAAACGTCTAACACCTAGCTTTGGTACCCAACATTTGAAATATTAAGGGTTGGTACCTAAAACAAACAGTTGACCGTTAAAATTTTCATTTGACCAATTTCAATTTATTTTTTAAATTATTTATTAAAAAAATATTGTAACTTACAAATTTATACCTATTGAAAACCCTACTTTTTCTACCTCGTCTCTTTCAACGAGCACCTCTGTCTCTGTGTGGGCGACTTTCTGCCAGTGAAGAAACCATGAGAGATGTATGCTATTACCAATTATCTATTCTTAATCTTCTTTCAGTAGAGTTTACCATTGATGCAATGAATCAAATGCGACATAAACAAGCTTCAAATGGTGACAGTGAAAAGCCATACCCAAATTCACATTAGTCTTACTTAATTTGAAAACCCCATTCATGAATTACGAATCTAATCCAATTAACAAAAAAAGTTAAACCTTTCATCAAATCTCTACTCAAATATAAATGAAAACCAACACCAAAAAAGCTTTCACATTGAAATCAAAATTGAGTACTAAAAATCTAATTACCTCCAAGAGCAACATAACAAGAGTGAGTTTGATTTATCTAAAATGAAAATGAAACATCCTCTCTGTCACAGACAGATCACTAAACATATCAAATATCAACATCTTCTGCAACAATTATTGTTTCTTATCAACTAGAGCAACCAATTTTAATAATAACAATTCCTAAATAAAAAAAAAACTCATTCAAAGAACACCAATCCGAAAACGCCTAAACTAGTTTCATTCAACACCCAATGTCTCTGATATTACATCATGTTCTTCATTTAATCAAGATTAGTATCAGTACAAGAAACCCATCACTCATTAAGATGAAAATCCTCTAAGGCACTTGAGAACAGGCGGCAAGGACTTCAACTCCCTGGTCGATAAAATCGATTGAATCCATAGGTGGTGGTTCATGAAAAAAGTAGAAACCAGGTTCCAATTGGTATCTCCGACACTACAACGGCGGTTGTTGCAGACCGAGTAAGAGGGGGAAGAAGATATATTTCTGCCGTCGGGGTAATTTCATAAAATGGAATAATATTTTAATACAAATCAGGAAAAACAAATTAAAGCATGGTCAAACGTTGACATTAACGGTCAACGGCAGGTGTAGGTACCAACCCTTAATATTTCAAATATCAGGTACCATGGCTAGGTGTTGGATTATTTTATTTTTTGTTAAGTCCAAAAATTGTATTGATGAATAGCAAATATGTACAGAGAGCTTACAAGAAAAGAGGTCAAAAGACCCCAAAAACTTACAAACTGCTTAAATCTGAAATAGGAAACATATGGATATTCTAGGGAATTAAGAAAATAAGGTCTCTCATCATAGTTCAACCCTTCCCCATTCCTAAGAAGACACCCTCTTTTTGCCATAGAATCAGCTGCAAAATTTGCTTCACGGTAGGTATGCACAAACCGAATTGAATCATAACTCTCTTGAATCCTTTTACATCTCTGTCTAGCAAACCAGGGTACATTTGGAGTCGTGAAAGCCATAACCGCACTAACTGAATCAGAACGGACCAAAACTCTTCAGACATTCCACTTCAAAGCCCATTCTAAACCAACAATTATGCCATAAAGTTCCGCCAAGTAGTTATTCGTTCTTCCCAGGCCAATACTCATTGCCCCAATAAAATTACAATCATGATCTCGCACTACTACACCTGCACCCGCAACTCCAGGGTTCCCCTTTGCAGCCCCGTCACAACACAATAAGATTTCATCCCTATCCGGAGGCGACCAAAAATATTCAATTGGCTGTGTTTGTTTCACCTGCCTGTGTCTTACACGGAAAAATTGAGCACTTCCAAATCTGCTGTAGAGTTGTGCATAAAGCTCTTCAAACGGACTGAGTAATCGTGTACCAAGTGAAAAACACGCTGCTTGAAAAAATGGAGGCTAACTGATTTGTTATGAAAATAGGAAAAATTCCTTGACTGCCAAAGTTCAGAACGGATCACTAAGTTTGCTAACAGCCACAGTTCTTTGATAATCTTACTTCTACCTTTAGCTGACTTGTAGGAAGTAACAATATCAAAATGAGGCCTAAGGTTAAAAATACCTGAAATCCATTCCCAGATTCTTTTCGCATAAGAACAGGTCAATAAAATGTGTTCCAGTGATTCCTCATCAGATTTGCACAAGTAGCACCTGTTTGCTAACTCAAATTTACACCTGGTCTTGAGTTTGTCTTGAGTTGCGCAAGCTGCTCTAGCAATTTTCCAGTTCTGGGCAGCTAGTTTGGGGTGAATAGCTTTCCTTCACAGAATCCCATATACCTCTAAAACTCGAACTTTTTCCTTATGAGTTGTTTCGCTGAAGAAACTGGGAAGATACCATCCAGTTCCGGCATCCAAACCCTGCAATCTGTTCTACCTTGTAGAACTGGCAAGTTATGAATGTCAACTCCATCTCGGACCAAATTCTGTGCGTGAATACCCTGCAGCTGCCAATTGTTATTAACAAGAACATCACAAACCATGACAGTGCCATCAAGATCATTTTCACCAAGCATGTCAGCAATGCTTGCATTACCATACCAAACATCGAAGTATAGTGAAGTAGTTCTCCCATCACCAAGCATGACCTTGGTATTTCTGTCCACAATAGTATGCACAAGCCTGACGCCAGAAAGAATTGAAGAGTTTACGCCATACTGTTTAATTCTGCCAGCACGAGTAGTATACTTAGCCCATAAAAAATGAGCCCACTTTTTTGTAGAAGAATGTATATTCCACCAGAATTTCATTAGAAGCGCTCTATTTGTAACAACCATTCTAGTAATTCCCAAACCACCTTCCTTCACAGGGCAACATATTTTGTCGTAGCCCACAACAAATTTTCTTGCAGTATCAGCATCTCCGGACCAAAGGAAATTGCGTGTAGCCCTTTCCACCTGCTGAATGAATTTCTGAGGCCACTTTATAAACAACCATGTTGTGAATGGCATAACTAGAAATCACGGAATTAATAAGAACAACCCGATCTTGAAAAGAGAGCATTATTTCTTTCCAAAGAGAGAGTTGCTTTTTAATCTTATCAACTACATTGCTAATGTGACGATATTTTACAGCTCCAGGCATAATTTGAACTCCCAAATACCTGTCCGGGAAGGTAGAGACTTCCATACCAAGCAAATCAGTGATAGTTCTACAACGACTCAAGGTTCCACCACCATAATAAACCTTACTCTTTTGATGACAAACCGTTTGGCCTGAGGCCGTTTGATATTTCCCATTTTTTTTTTTGCTAAGTCAAGAAAATATATTGATAAAAAAGATATTTACAAGATAGGTGAAGGAGAAAAGGGGACAAAGTGACCCCTAAAAAACTCCTAAAACCTATTTAAAACGATAATAAATTACATTTGGAAACTCAATTGAACTTAAGAAAACTGGTCGACCTTCAAAGTGAAAACCAACCCCATCCTCTAATAAACAACCACATTTTGCCATGGCATCAGCTGCAAAATTTGCCTCTCTAAAAGAATGTTCAAAACGAATTGAACCATATAAACCTTTAACTTCCATCCATCTTTGCCTAGCAAACCAAGGAACGTTATCTTCTGCCAAAGCCTTCAACACACTTGTAGAATCTGATCTAATAACAATGCAAGCATACCCCCACTGAACTGCCCACTCCAAACCCACAATAATACCATACAATTCAGCCAAATAATTAGAAGTAACTCCCAAGCCAATACACATTTCACCAACCACTTCACAATTTGCATTCCTTGCAACAACACCAGCTCCCGCCACCCCTGGATTACCTCTTGAGGCACCATCCGTGCACAAAAGCAATTCATTATCCTTAGGAGGAATCCAACAACACTCCTTAGGATCAGTAAACTTCACCTTTCTATGCCGAACTCTAAAAAACTCCAGAATTCTCAAGTCATCCAAAGAATTATGCATATAACTCTTCATACGAACTGAATAATCTTGCATCAAACTAAAAACACGTTTTTGAAATAAAGACCAACAAGGGTTCTTCTTTTCATACACTTTTTTGTTTCTAGTGAACCATAATTCTGAACGCACAACCAAATTCACTACCAACCACAAATCCTTAACAATACCACTATGATTTTTTGCCTCTTGGTAAGAAGTAATAATATCATAATGAGGTTTAATTTTGAAAATACCTTCAATCCACTCCCAAGCTTGACGCGCAAAATTACAGCTCCAAAGAATATGTTGGAGAGGTTCCTCCTCAATCTGACACACACTACATTTAGAAGCAAGCTGAATTTTAAATCTGCTACGTACCTTATCAAGAGTTGCACACGCACCACGAATAAACTTCCAGTTCTGAGCCGCCAAAGAAGGATGCACCACCCTCTTCCATAACAACCCCGCCTCCCTCAAAATAGGGTATTTCTTCCTAATCAACTCCCTAGCTGCCTTGACAGAAAATTTACCTTGTAAATCAGGCATCCAAATACGCCTATCCACTCCCATATGAATTTTTGGTAAATCATGTTGAACCACACCAGCACTTAAAAGGAGCTGCGAATGAACTCCTTGAATCTGCCAATCACCTTGCACAATAATATCACAAACACGAGCTGATCTGTCTAAATCCGTGCGATTTAAAACACTAGCTAAGGTTGTATTTCCATACCAAATATCAAAGAATAAAGAAGTATCCCTACCGTCACCAATAAAACACTTCGTGTTATTCACCATCTCCTTATGAACCCAACGAAGACCAGGAAGAATAGAAGATTTCACCCCGCCATCTTAATACGACCATCCCTACAAGTGAATTTGGCTTCCAAAAACGAGCCCACCTCTTACGAGAAGATTTATAGACCACCACAATTTCATCAGCAAAGCTTTATTCATAGTCCTTAGGCTAGTGATCCCAAGACCACCTTCCTTTAAAGGACTACAAATCTTATCAAAACCAACTACAAAAGCTCTAGTAAGATTAGAATCACCCGACCACAGAAAATTACGAATCACACGCTCACATTGAAGAGTGTGAATTTACCGGCCATTTGTACACACCATGTTATGAATGGAATAACTCGAAAGAACATTCTTAACAAGCACAACCCTATCTTGAAAAGATATAACTTACCTTTCAGAACCGAAAGTTGATCCCTCAACTTATCAACAACGTTGCTGATGTGACTATACTTTACCATCCCGGCATCACCTTAACTCCCAAATACCTATCAGGAAAGTTAGAAATTGCCATACCCAAGAAAGTTGCAATGGTCTGGCGCCTACTCAAAGTCCCACCACCAAAGTAAATCTTGCTCTTCTCCCTACAAACCCTCTGACCAGAGGCTTGCTGGTAATTCTCCAAAAGTTTCACCAAGTTCTTCACACTCTTCATATTTCCCTTGCAAAAAATCATAATATCATCAGCAAAAAATAAATGAGTTGGAGCAATACCCTTACGCTTTACCATATAAGACATATCCTTAGTCTGAAAGAGTTTAGTGATGTTGCGGCTAAGCACATCCTCAATCAAAACAAAAATAAGAGGAGAAGAGGATCCCCCTGTAAACCCCTATTAATCTTGAAGTAACCCTCCGGACTACCATTAAGAAGAATAGAAATACGCGCCGAATCCAGAATTTTCCAAATCCAAGAGCACCAATCTTCAGAAAACCATACCTTCAAAAACTTCAAGAACAAAAGACCAGCTCACCGTATCAAAAGCCTGAGAGATATCAAGCTTCAAACCCAAATTACCGTCCTTCCTTTTGATGTGCAATTCATTCACCATCTCGAAGCTAAACTAATATTCTCATGGATATTCCTTCCCTTCATGAAAGCCACTTGCTCTTCAGACACCAACTTACCCAACACATACCAAGCCTCGTAGCCAAGATTTTAGTAAAAATCTTAAAGAAGAAATTACTTAAACCAATCGGCCTAAAGTTCTTCAAACTAGCAGCTCCCCTAACCTTTGCAAGCAAAAGAATAAGACTAGAATTAACCCCATTAGGAATGGTTTTAGAAGACCAGCAATAAGTAACCGCTAAAATCAGATCCCTATGAATAATCTCCCAACAATGTCTATAAAAACACCCCGAGAAACCATCGGACCAGGCGCACTATCAGCTCCCAAATCAAAAACCGCCTGTTTAATCTCATCACAAGTAGGAATAGCATCCAACATATGCGACTCTTCCACAGTAATAGAATCATGATCATAATCAAAAAGAGTTTCACTTACCTGACTATCCTCACCATTGAATTTAGCCTGATAATAAGAAACCACATGAGAACTAAGATGAACCGGATCAGTAATAGTACTCCCATCTTCAGCAACAGCTCCGAGATTGTATTAGCACTTCTACGAATTTTAATAGAGTTGTGAAAGAAAGAAGTGTTACTAGAACCCTCCAACAACCACTTATTTCTAGATTTTTGCTTTAACATTATATTCTGCTGCCTTTGAATATCTTGAACCTCACAAGAGCATCCTTCATATTATTAAGTTTAGAAACATCAAAAGGATCATCATCTGAATTCTACTAGCTACCTCAAACTTACGAGTTGCTTGCTTTAATCTAGCATTGACATTGCCAAAAACAGATTGATTCCATAACTTGATAGCCTCCTTCAACCGCTTCAATTTGAAAGGAAAGATAAAACCATGATTACCATACACCGGCGCCATCCAAGATACTCCACCATCTTCAAAAAATCCGGATGGGAAAACCACATCTTCTGAATACGAAAAGGAGCACGTCTAGGCCGAGGATCACAAAAAGGAAAACCAATAAGAGTCGAATGGTCAGAAACTTCCCTAGGAAGAGCTTTACACCGCCAATTCGAAAACTTAGACAACCAAGGTTCATTAATAATAGCACGATCCAACTTACTAATAATTCTACCAACACCAGCTGACCATTGGTCCAAGTAAACTTAGACCCCAACGAATCAGCTTCAAACAAGTTATTATCCTCCATCCAATCAGAAAACTCATTAATACAAGAGATACGAGTTGTCCTACCCCCTTTCTTTTCATCTTGACGAAGAACACAATTGAAATCACCCATAACCAACCAAGGAGTAGTTACATCAACCGCAGCAAGTTGACTCCAAAGCCTCCTTCGAAAAACTTGAATATAACTAGCATGAACAAAAGAGATAAAACCCCCTCAGTTTTAACCGTAATGGCCTGCCTAGACATATTAATCACCACCGGCTCCTCAATACAATCATCCCAAAGAATCCACAAATTACCCAAAGAACTAGAAGTAGAATTATGAATTACCTTTTTATTATAACCAGCCAAATTTAACCTTATCATAACATTGTCAGTGCAACGAATCTTAGGCTCAGCAATACAAAGTACACCGGCTTGAACTCATGCACCAACTTACGTAACTTACTACCCGCTTCCACCTTCGCCACCCCATTAATATTCCAATAGAGAACTCTCATCAGGAAACACTCTTCTTATATTTATGAATAGCTTGTGGAATCTTGCTAGGAATCCTACTTTGTAAAACAGGTGAGACACCCTTCCTAACTCGGTTTCCCAAAGCATTCACTTCAGAATCCGAATCTGATTTGGAATCATTAAAACGTTGCTGAGAAGAACTAGAACTTGTAATCAAAACCCGGCTTGGTTTCCTACTTTTCTTTGGCATATCCACTGGTATTTCCGCCCACTTAACACCCTTAACACCTGATGAAGCTTTCTCAGGCGTCAACTCTTCATCCGAACTACCTCCAGAAGAGTTTTCAGCAGCCTCCGAACCCCCTCCAGAAGAGTGTTCAACATCATCATTATCAACACCCAACTCATCATTCAAGACATTGAACTTATTAGGAGAAACCACAATAGAAGTTTCAGCAACAGCTCTGTAGCTTGAGATATCCTCAATATTATCAACCACCATGTCTTGCAAAGACTTATTACCAGCCTCAACCGGCGTAAAAGAAGAACTAGCCTCATTCCTATCACTAGAGTGATTAGTTCTTGCCAATTCACCACTCTTAGCTGACTTAGATGAGGTTGCAATTTCAACCATTGACAACCTAGCAAACTCTTTTTCAATGCTAACGCCTCTTAGCCTTCTCAAAAGCTTCAGACGCTGCATGAAGATTGGCTTCAGTAGACGCTAATTCATTCTCTAGCTGAATAGTTTGCTCAAACCAACACTCTCCACTAAACCAGCTTCAACCACCCCATTCACCACAGCTCCACCATGCCCTACAGCAAGAGCATCATCCACATTACCACCAGCACCGTTAACAACATCATGAACCACAACAGCACCAACGTTCACACCACCTACAGCAGCGCCAACACCTACACAACAGCGTTTGTAGCCGCGGTTGCATCATCTCCATCACCTACCTTACTCTCCTATTACGCACATTCTGCCACTCCCCTTTCGCATCAGCCTTAGACGTTTTCTCATCATTCTTTGGTTGCCTTCTACATTCAGCATCATTATGACCAATTATGCAGCACTTCATACAGAATTTAGGTGATTTTGGGATATCCAAGTATTGCCAAAACGTCCTCCCCCCAGCTGTTATCTTAATTCTACTTGGAATGTGTTTTGCAAAATCCACATCTACTAAAACTGATGCAAAGTTTCCATACTCCAGATTTAGGGTTCTTTGATCAACCACAATAGGAGTCCCTAAAACTTTTCCCATAGATAACAAGTTCTTCTCAGTCCATAGTTCTGCATGTAAACCAGGAAAGTGAACCCATACGTTTGCATGGGAAGTTTTTTGACGATCAGGATCAAAACCTGGGTACCAATCCATTAACTTGAGTTCATGCTGTTGAACAAACCACTTTGTACGTCTGATTCTCTCCTTAGTTTCCTCATCTTGTAGCATAATAACAAAGAAACCTTTTCCCATAGTCATAAACCTAACAGAATTAGGATTAATCTGTCATTGAGAGATTAAAACTGTTTTTACCTCAAAGAACTTCAGTCCCGTGAAGTTTAATCTTGCAATGAAGCTGTGTTAAAAGGGTTTACAACCCTCTTCATAGAAATCTGCGGGTATAACAAGGGATGGTTCTCCATCAATCAGAGTAGGATTAGGTAAACTAGTAATATCAACTCCTGTTGGCTTTAGGGTTTGTTTTGCCTTTACCTTGTCCGCAAAGGATTGGTGTTGTTGAATCCGTGATGAACTATGATTATCTTCTACCATATTGAATCCGTGTTGAACTATGAAAACTACGTGAAAAAAACCTAAACCCTAGTGTTTTCGCCAGAGTTTCTCTTTCCTCTCATGGTTTATCCGTTTGATATTTCCCAAGCAACTCAAGGAAATTATGCAAACTCCTCAGGTTTCCTTTGCAAAAAATCATTATGTCGTCAGCAAAAAAGAGATGAGTAGGAGAAATACCTTCTTTCGAAAGCATGGGAGTCATTTTATTTGTAATTGCAATACATTTTTTAAACTTTTTCTGTTAAAGATGAGTTTATCTAGTTTACAATTTAGTCTCAGAAATCAATTTCCGACTTATAACGAAATGTGTAGACTTTTTTGAGTTAACGTATATAAAATTCAATATTTTTATGAACTCTTTCTTTTTGTGTTGGCTTTGTCTTTCTATTTGATTCAAGATAGATGAAACTTGTTAGGATTTGGATTAGTTCCGCATGGCCTTTCGCCTTTCTTATATTTTGAAATTTGACTTCCTTCATATTTTCTTGAATCAACGTACATAGAAATGTAATTTTTACTAGAGGTATTTCCTTAAAACATATTAATTGTAATTACAATACATTTTTCAAACTTTTTCTGTTAAAGATGAGTTTATCTAGTTTACAATTTAGTTTCAGAAATCAATTTCAGACTTATAACGAAGTGTGTAGACTTTTTTGAGTAAACGTATATAAAATTCAACATTTTTATGAACTCTATCTTTTTGTGTTGGATTTTTCTTTCTATTGATTCAAGATACATGAAATTTGTTAGGATTTGGATTAGTTCTTCTTGGTCTTTCGTCCTTCTTATATTGTGAAATTTGCCTCCCTTCATATTTTCTTGAATCAACGTACATTGAAATGCAATTTTTCCTTGACATAATGCTTTAGAACATATTATTTGTGATTACAATATATTTTTCAAACTTTTTCTGTTAAAGATGATTTTATGTAGTTTACGATTTAGTCTCAGAAATTAATTTCCGACTTATAACGAAGTGTGTAGACTTTTTTGAGTTAACGTATATAAAATTCAAAATTTTTATGAACTCTTTCTTTTTGTGTTGGCTTTGTCTTTCTATTTGATTCAAGATAGATGAACTTGTTAGGATTTGGATTAGTTCTGCATGGCCTTTCGCCTTTCTTATATTTTGAAATTTGACTTCCTTCATATTTTCTTGAATCAACGTACAAAGAAATGTAATTTTCTGTTAAAGATGAGTTAATCTAGTTTACAATTTAGTTTCAGAAATCAATTTCAGACTTATAACGAAGTGTGTAGACTTTTTTGAGTTAACGTATATAAAATTCAACATTTTTATGAACTCTTTTATTTTGTGTTGGCTTTGTCTTTCTATTTGATTCAAGATAGATGAAATTTGTTAGGATTTGGATTAGTTCTGCTTGGTCTTTCGTCCTTCTTCTATTGTGAAATTTGACTTCCTTCATATATTCTTGAATCAACATACATAGAAATGCAATTTTTACTAGACGTACTGCCTTAGAACATATTAATTGTGATTACAATATATTTTTCAAACTTTATAGGTTAAAGATGAGTCTTTCTAGTTTACAATTTAGTCTCAGAAATCAATTTCTGACTTATAACGAAGTGTGTTGACTATTTTGAGTCAACGTATATTAAATTCAACATTTTTATGAACTCTTTCTTTTTGTGTTGGCTTTGTCTTTCTATCTGATTCAAGATAGATGAAATTTGTCAGGATTTGGATTAGTTCTGCTTGGTCTTTCAACCTTCTTCTATTGTGAAATTTAACTTCCTTCATATTTTCTTGAATCAACGTACATAGAAATGCAATTTTTACTAGACGTAATGCTTTAGAACATATTATTTGTGATTGCAATACATTTTTCAAACTTTTTCTGTTAAAGATGAGTTTATCTAGTTTACGATTTAGTCTCAGAAATAAATTTCCGACTTATAACGAAGTGTGTAGACTTTTTTGAGTTAACGTATATAAAATTCAATATTTTTATGAACTCTTTCTTTTTGTGTTGGCTTTGTCTTTCTATTTGATTCAAGATAGATGAAATTTGTTAGGATTTGGATTAGTTCTGCTTGGTCTTTCAACCTTCTTCTATTGTGAAATTTAACTTCCTTCATATTTTCTTGAATCAACGTACATAGAAATGCAATTTTTACTAGAGGTATTGCCTTAAAACATATTAATTGTAATTACAATACATTTTTCAAACTTTTTCTGTTAAAGATGAGTTTTTCTAGTTTACAATTTAGTCTCAGAAATTAATTTCTAACTTATAACGAAGTGTGTAGACTTTTTTGAGTCAACGTATATTAAATTCAACATTTTTATGAACTCTTTCTTTTTGGGTTGGCTTTGTCTTTCTATCTGATTCAAGATAGATGAAATTTGTCAGGATTTGGATTAGTTCTGCTTGGTCTTTCAACCTTCTTCTATTGTGAAATTTAACTTCCTTCATATTTTCTTGAATCAACGTACATAGAAATGCAATTTTTACTAGACGTATTTCCTTAGAACATATTAATTGTAATTAAAATACATTTTTCAAACTTTTTCTGTTAAAGATGAGTTTATCTAGTTTACGATTTAGTCTCAGAAATCAATTTCAGACTTTTAACCAAGTGTGTAGATTTTGTTGAGTTAACGTATATAAAATTATACATTTTTATGAACTCTTTTATTTTGTGTTGGCTTTGTCTTTCTATTTGATTCAAGATAGATGAAATTTGTTAGGATTTGGATTAGTTCTGCTTGGTCTTTCGTCCTTCTTCTATTGTGAAATTTGACTTCCTTCATATATTCTTGAATCAACATACATAGAAATGCAATTTTTACTAGACGTACTGCCTTAGAACATATTAATTGTGATTACAATATATTTTTCAAACTTTATAGGTTAAAGATGAGTTTTTCTAGTTTACAATTTAGTCTCAGAAATCAATTTCTGACTTATAACGAAGTGTGTTGACTATTTTGAGTCAACGTATATTAAATTCAACATTTTTATGAACTTTTTTTTTGTGTTGGCTTTGTCTTTCTATCTGATTCAAGATAGATGAAATTTGTCAGGATTTGGATTAGTTCTGCTTCGTCTTTCAACCTTCTTCTATTGTGAAATTTAACTTCCTTCATATTTTCTTGAATCAACGTACATAGAAATGCAATTTTTACTAGACGTAATGCTTTAGAACATATTATTTGTGATTGCAATACATTTTTCAAACTTTTTCTGTTAAAGATGAGTTTATCTAGTTTACGATTTAGTCTCAGAAATAAATTTCCGACTTATAACGAAGTGTGTAGACTTTTTGAGTTAACGTATATAAAATTCATATTTTTATGAACTCTTTTTTTTGTGTTGGCTTTTTCTTTCTATTTGATTCAAGATAGATGAAATTTGTTAGGATTTGGATTAGTTCTGCATGGTCTTTCATCTTTCTTCTATTGTCAAATTTGACTTCCTTCATATATTCTTGAATCAACGTACATAGAAATGTAATTTTTACTAGAGGTATTGCCTTAAAACATATTAATTGTAATTACAATACATTTTTCAAACTTTTTCTGTTAAAGATGAGTTTTTCTAGTTTACAATTTAGTCTCAGAAATCAACTTCTGACTTATAACGAAGTGTGTAGACTTTTTTGAGTCAACGTATATTAAATTCAACATTTTTATGAACTCTTTCTTTTGTGTTGGCTTTGTCTTTCTATCTGATTCAAGATAGATGAAATTTGTCAGGATTTGGATTAGTTCTGCTTGGTCTTTCAACCTTCTTCTATTGTGAAATTTAACTTCCTTCATATTTTCTTGAATCAACGTACATTGAAATGCAATTTTTACTTGACATAATGCTTTAGAACATATTATTTGTGATTACAATATATTTTTCAAACTTTTTCTGTTAAAGATGAGTTTATGTAGTTTACGATTTAGTCTCAGAAATTAATTTCCGACTTATAACGAAGTGTGTAGACTTTTTTGAGTTAACGTATATAAAATTCAAAATTTTATGAACTCTTTCTTTTTGTGTTGGCTTTGTCTTTCTATTTGATTCAAGATAGATGAAACTTGTTAGGATTAGGATTATTTCTGCATGGCCTTTCGCCTTTCTTATATTTTGAAATTTGACTTCCTTCATATTTTCTTGAATCAACGTACATAGAAATGTAATTTTTAATAGAGGTATTTCCTTAAAACATATTAATTGTAATTACAATACATTTTTCAAACTTTTTCTGTTAAAGATGAGTTTATCTAGTTTACAATTTAGTTTCAGAAATCAATTTCAGACTTATAACGAAGTGTGTAGACTTTTTTGAGTAACGTATATAAAATTCAACATTTTAATGAACTCTTTTATTTTGTGTTGGCTTTGTCTTTCTATTTGATTCAAGATAGATGAAATTTGTTAGGATTTGGATTACTTCTGCTTGGTCTTTCGTCCTTCTATTGTGAAATTTGACTTCCTTCATATATTCTTGAACCAACATACATAGAAATGCAATTTTTACTAGACGTACTGCCTTAGAACATATTAATTGTGATTACAATATATTTTTCAAACTTTATAGGTTAAAGATGAGTTTTTCTAGTTTACAATTTAGTCTCAGAAATCAATTTCTGACTTATAACGAAGTGTGTAGACTTGTTTGAGTTAACGTATATAAAATTCAACATTTTTATGAACTCTTTTATTTTGTGTTGGCTTTGTCTTTCTATTTGATTCAAAATAGATGAAATTTGTTAGGATTTGGATTAGTTCTGCTTGGTCTTTCAACCTTCTTCTATTGTGAAATTTAACTTCCTTCATATTTTCTTGAATCAACGTACATAGAAATGCAATTTTTACTAGACGTAATGCTTTAGAACATATTATTTGTGATTGCAATACATTTTTCAAACTTTTTCTGTTAAAGATGAGTTTATCTAGTTTACGATTTAGTCTCAGAAATAAATTTCCGACTTATAACGAAGTGTGTAGACTTTTTTGAGTTAACGTATATAAAATTCAATATTTTTATGAACTCTTTCTTTTTGTGTTGGCTTTGTCTTTCTATTTGATTCAAGATAGATGAAATTTGTTAGGATTTGGATTAGTTCTGCTTGGTCTTTCAACCTTCTTCTATTGTGAAATTTAACTTCCTTCATATTTTCTTGAATCAACGTACATAGAAATGCAATTTTTACTAGACGTATTTCCTTAGAACATATTAATTGTAATTAAAATACATTTTTCAAACTTTTTCTGTTAAAGATGAGTTTATCTAGTTTACGATTTAGTCTCAGAAATCAATTTCAGACTTTTAACCAAGTGTGTAGATTTTGTTGAGTTAACGTATATAAAATTATACATTTTTATGAACTCTTTTATTTTGTGTTGGCTTTGTCTTTCTATTTGATTCAAGATAGATGAAATTTGTTAGGATTTGGATTAGTTCTGCTTGGTCTTTCGTCCTTCTTCTATTGTGAAATTTGACTTCCTTCATATATTCTTGAATCAACATACATAGAAATGCAATTTTTACTAGACGTACTGCCTTAGAACATATTAATTGTGATTACAATATATTTTTCAAACTTTATAGGTTAAAGATGAGTTTTTCTAGTTTACAATTTAGTCTCAGAAATCAATTTCTGACTTATAACGAAGTGTGTTGACTATTTTGAGTCAACGTATATTAAATTCAACATTTTTATGAACTTTTTTTTTTGTGTTGGCTTTGTCTTTCTATCTGATTCAAGATAGATGAAATTTGTCAGGATTTGGATTAGTTCTGCTTCGTCTTTCAACCTTCTTCTATTGTGAAATTTAACTTCCTTCATATTTTCTTGAATCAACGTACATAGAAATGCAATTTTTACTAGACGTAATGCTTTAGAACATATTATTTGTGATTGCAATACATTTTTCAAACTTTTTCTGTTAAAGATGAGTTTATCTAGTTTACGATTTAGTCTCAGAAATAAATTTCCGACTTATAACGAAGTGTGTAGACTTTTTTGAGTTAACGTATATAAAATTCAATATTTTTATGAACTCTTTCTTTTTGTGTTGGCTTTGTCTTTCTATTTGATTCAAGATAGATGAAATTTGTTAGGATTTGGATTAGTTCTGCATGGTCTTTCATCTTTCTTCTATTGTCAAATTTGACTTCCTTCATATATTCTTGAATCAACGTACATAGAAATGTAATTTTTACTAGAGGTATTGCCTTAAAACATATTAATTGTAATTACAATACATTTTTCAAACTTTTTCTGTTAAAGATGAGTTTTTCTAGTTTACAATTTAGTCTCAGAAATCAACTTCTGACTTATAACGAAGTGTGTAGACTTTTTTGAGTCAACGTATATTAAATTCAACATTTTTATGAACTCTTTCTTTTTGTGTTGGCTTTGTCTTTCTATCTGATTCAAGATAGATGAAATTTGTCAGGATTTGGATTAGTTCTGCTTGGTCTTTCAACCTTCTTCTATTGTGAAATTTAACTTCCTTCATATTTTCTTGAATCAACGTACATTGAAATGCAATTTTTACTTGACATAATGCTTTAGAACATATTATTTGTGATTACAATATATTTTTCAAACTTTTTCTGTTAAAGATGAGTTTATGTAGTTTACGATTTAGTCTCAGAAATTAATTTCCGACTTATAACGAAGTGTGTAGACTTTTTTGAGTTAACGTATATAAAATTCAAAATTTTTATGAACTCTTTCTTTTTGTGTTGGCTTTGTCTTTCTATTTGATTCAAGATAGATGAAACTTGTTAGGATTAGGATTATTTCTGCATGGCCTTTCGCCTTTCTTATATTTTGAAATTTGACTTCCTTCATATTTTCTTGAATCAACGTACATAGAAATGTAATTTTTAATAGAGGTATTTCCTTAAAACATATTAATTGTAATTACAATACATTTTTCAAACTTTTTCTGTTAAAGATGAGTTTATCTAGTTTACAATTTAGTTTCAGAAATCAATTTCAGACTTATAACGAAGTGTGTAGACTTTTTTGAGTAACGTATATAAAATTCAACATTTTAATGAACTCTTTTATTTTGTGTTGGCTTTGTCTTTCTATTTGATTCAAGATAGATGAAATTTGTTAGGATTTGGATTACTTCTGCTGGTCTTTCGTCCTTCTATTGTGAAATTTGACTTCCTTCATATTTCTTGAACCAACATACATAGAAATGCAATTTTTACTAGACGTACTGCCTTAGAACATATTAATTGTGATTACAATATATTTTTCAAACTTTATAGGTTAAAGATGAGTTTTTCTAGTTTACAATTTAGTCTCAGAAATCAATTTCTGACTTATAACGAAGTGTGTAGACTTGTTTTGAGTTAACGTATATAAAATCAACATTTTTATGAACTCTTTTATTTTGTTGGCTTTGTCTTTCTATTGATTCAAAATAGATGAAATTTGTTTAGGATTTGGATTAGTCTGTGCTTGGTCTTTCAACCTTCTTCTATTGAAATTTAACTTCCTTCATATTTCTTGAATCAACGTACATAGAAATGCAATTTTTACTAGACGTACTGCCTTAGAACATATTAATTGTGATTACAATATATTTTCAAACTTTATAGGTTACAGATGAGTCTTTCTAGTTTACAATTTAGTCTCAGAAATCAATTTCTGACTTATAACGAAGTGTGTAGACTTTTTTGAGTCAACGTATATTAAATTCAACATTTTTATGAACTCTTTCTTTTTGTGTTGGCTTTGTCTTTCTATCTGATTCAAGATAGATGAAATTTGTCAGGATTTGGATTAGTTCTGCTTGGTCTTTCAACCTTCTTTATTGTGAAATTTAACTTCCTTCATATTTTCTTGAATCAACGTACATAGAAATGCAATTTTTACTAGACGTAATGCTTTAGAACATATTATTGTGATTGCAATACATTTTTCAAACTTTTTCTGTTAAAGATGAGTTTATCTAGTTTACGATTTAGTCTCAGAAATCAATTTCCGACTTATAACGAAGTGTGTAGACTTTTTTGAGTTAACGTATATAAAATTCAATATTTTTATGAACTCTTTCTTTTTGTGTTGGCTTTGTCTTTCTATTTGATTCAAGATAGATGAAATTTGTTAGGTTTTGGATTAGTTCTGCATGGTCTTTCATCTTTCTTACTGTCATATTTGACTTCCTTCATATATTCTTGAATCAACGTACATAGAAATGTAATTTTTACTAGAGGTATTGCCTTAAAACATATTAATTGTAATTACAATACATTTTTCAAACTTTTTCTGTTAAAGATGAGTTTTCTAGTTTACAATTTAGTCTCAGAAATCAATTTGACTTATAACGAAGTGTGTAGACTTTTTTGAGTTAACGTATATTAAATTCAACATTTTTATGAACTCTTTCTTTTTGTGTTGGCTTTGTCTTTCTATTGATTCAAGATAGATGAAATTTGAGGATTTGGATTAGTTCTGCTTGGTCTTTCAACCTTCTTCTATTGTGAAATTTAACTTCCTTCATATTTTCTTGAATCAACGTACATAGAAATGCAATTTTTACTAGACGTATTGCCTTAGAACATATTAATTGTAATTAAATATATTTTTCAAACTTTTTCTGTTAAAGATGAGTTTATCTAGTTTACGATTTAGTCTCAGAAATAAATTTCCGACTTATAACGAAGTGTGTAACTTTTTTGAGTTAACGTATATAAAATTCAATATTTTATGAACTTTTTTTTTGTGTTGGCTTTGTCTTTCTATTTGATTCAAGATAGATGAAATTTGTTAGGTTTGGATTAGTTCTGCATGGTCTTTCATCTTCTTCTATTGTGAAATTTGACTTCCTTCATATATTCTTGAATCAACGTACATAGAAATGTAATTTTTACTAGAGGTATTGCCTTAAAACATATTAATTGTAATTATAATACATTTTTCAAACTTTTTATGTTAAAGATGAGTTTATCTAGTTTACAATTTAGTTTCAGAAATCAATTTCAGACTTATAACGAATTGTGTAGACTTTTTTGAGTAAACATATATAAAATTCAACATGTTTATGAACTCTTTCTTTTTGTGTTGGCTTTGTCTTTCTATTGATTCAAGATAAATGAAATTTGTTAGGATTTGGATTAGTTCTTTTGGGTCTTTCATCCTTCTTCTATTGTGAAATTTGCCTTCCTTCATATTTTCTTGAATCAACGTACATTGAAATGCAATTTTTACTTGACATTCTGCTTTAGAACATATTATTTGTGATTACAATATATTTTTCAAACTTTTTCTGTTAAAGATGAGTTTATGTAGTTTACGATTTAGTCTCAGAAATTAATTTCCGACTTATAACGAAGTGTGTAGACTTTTTTGAGTTAACGTATATAAAATTCAAAATTTTTATGAACTCTTTCTTCTTGTGTTAGCTTTGTCTTTCTATTTGATTCAAGATAGATGGAATTTGTTAGGATTTGGATTAGTTTTGCTTGCTCTTTGGTCCTTCTTCTATTGTGAAATTTGACTTCCCTCATATATTCATGAATCAACATACATAGAAATGTAATTTTTACTAGACGTACTTCCTTAGAACATATTAATTGTGATTACAATTCATTTTTCAAACTTTTTATGTTAAAGATGAGTTTATCTAGTTTACAATTTAGTCTCAGAAATCAACTTCCGACTTATAACGAAGCGTGTAGACTTTTTTGAGTTAGCGTATAAAAAATCAACATTTTTATGAACTGTTTATTTTTGTAATGGATTTGTCTTTCAATTTGATTCAAGTAGATGAAATTTGTTAGAATTTGGATTAGTTATGGCTGGTCTTTCATTCTTCTTCTTTAGAGAAATTTTACTTCCTTCATGTTTCTTGAATCAACGTACATAGAAATGCAATTTTTACTAGACGTAATGCCTTAGAACATATTATTTGTGATTACAATACATTTTTGAAACTCTTTCTGTTAAAGATGAGTTTATCTAGTTTACAATTTAGTTTCAGAAATCAATTTCAGACTTATAACGAAGTGTGTAGACTTTTTTGAGTTAACGTATATAAAATTCAACATTTTAATGAACTCTTTTATTTTGTGTTGGCTTTGTCTTTCTATTTGATTCAAGATAGATGAAATTTGTTAGGATTTGGATTAGTTCTGCTTGGTCTTTCGTCCTTCTTCTATTGTGAAATTTGACTTCCTTCATATATTCTTGAATCAACATACATAGAAATGCAATTTTTACTAGACATACTGCCTTAGAACATATTAATTGTGATTACAATATAATTTTCAAACTTTATAGGTTACAGATGAGTTTTTCTAGTTAACAATTTAGTCTCAGAAATCAATTTCTGACTTATAACGAAGTGTGTAGACTTTTTTGAGTCAACGTATATTAAATTCAACATTTTTATGACCTCTTTCTTTTTGTGTTGGCTTTGTCTTTCTATCTGATTCAAGATAGATGAAATTTGTCAGGATTTGGATTAGTTCTGCTTGGTCTTTCAACCTTCTTCTATTGTGAAATTTAACTTCCTTCATATTTTCTTGAATCAACGTACATAGAAATGCAATTTTTACTAGACGTAATTCTTTAGAACATATTATTTGTGATTGCAATACATTTTTAAAACTTTTTCTGTTAAAGATGAGTTTATCTAATTTACGATTTAGTCTCAGAAATCAATTTCCGACTTATAACGAAGTGTGTAGACTTTTTTGAGTTAACGTATATAAAATTCAATATTTTTATGAACTCTTTCTTTTTGTGTTGGCTTTGTCTTTCTATTTGATTCAAGATAGATGAAATTTGTAAGGATTTGGATTAGTTCTGCATGGTCTTTCATCTTTCTTCTATTGTCAAATTTGACTTCCTTCATATATTCTTGAATCAACGTACATAGAAATGTAATTTTTACTAGAGGTATTGCCTTATAACATATTAATTGTAATTACAATACATTTTTCAAACTTTTTCTGTTAAAGATGAGTTTATCTAGTTTACAATTTAGTTTCAGAAATGAATTTCAGACTTATAACGAAGTGTGTAGACTTTTTTGAGTAAACGTATATAAAATTCAACATTTTTATGAACTCTTTCTTTTTGTGTTGGCTTTGTATTTCTATTGATTCAAGATAGATGAAATTTGTGAGGATTTGGATTAGTTCTGCATGGTCTTTCATCTTTCTTCTATTGTCAAATTTGACTTCCTTCATATATTCTTGAATCAACGTACATAGAAATGTAATTTTTACTAGAGGTATTGCCTTAAAACATATTAATTGAAATTACAATACATTTTTCAAACTTTTTCTGTTAAAGATGAGTTTATCTAGTTTACAATTTAGTTTCAGAAATCAATTTCAGACTTATAACGAAGTGTGTAGACTTTTTTGAGTTAACGTATATAAAATTCAACATTTTTATGAACTCTTTTATTTTGTGTTGGCTTTGTCTTTCTATTTGATTCCAGATAGATGAAATTTGTTAGGATTTGGATTAGTTCTGCTTGGTCTTTCGTCCTTCTTCTATTGTGAAATTTGACTTCCTTCATATATTCTTGAATCAACATACATAGAAATGCAATTTTTACTAGACGTACTGCCTTAGAACATATTAATTGTGATTACAATATATTTTTCAAACTTTATAGGTTAAAGATGAGTTTATCTAGTTTACAATTTAGTCTCAGAAATCAATTTCTGACTTATAACGAAGTGTGTAGACTTTTTTGAGTCAACGTATATTAAATTCAACATTTTTATGAACTCTTTCTTTTTGTGTTGGCTTTGTCTTTCTATCTGATTCAGGATAGATGAAATTTGTCAGGATTTGGATTAGTTCTGCTTGGTCTTTCAACCTTCTTCTATTGTGAAATTTAACTTCCTTCATATTTTCTTGAATCAACGTACATAGAAATGTAATTTTTACTAGACGTAATGCTTTAGAACATACTCCCTCCGTTCCACTTTAGATGATGTTTTAGGGTTTTTTGTATGTTCCAAAATAGATGAGAGTTTAGCTATTTTCTCTAAATTCTCACTGATTTACCCCTGCTTTGGGACCACAACATTGCATTCATTGTCTTTCTTATCAGTGAGAGATAATTAATCTAATTTAAGATTTTAAATTTATTCTCTATAATCTTAGGATATTTGGTCATCCCAACTGGAATTATATGGGGATTCATAATTTATACTAGAATCCATAAACAAAAAACTAGGAGGTTTAAAATTTTAGGAAGATATTAATATGGGTAGATTTGGAAAAAAATTATTCTCTTTCATGTTTCTTAATCTGCGTGAAAAACTTTACAACATCATCTAAATTCGAACGGAGGGAGTATTATTTGTGATTGCAATACATTTTTCAAACTTTTTCTGTTAAAGATGAGTTTATCTAGTTTACGATTTAGTCTCAGAAATCAATTTCCGACTTATAACGAAGTGTGTAGACTTTTTTGAGTTAACGTATATAAAATTCAATATTTTTATGAACTCTTTCTTTTTGTGTTGGCTTTGTCTTTCTATTTGATTCAAGATAGATGAAATTTGTTAGGATTTGGATTAGTTCTGCATGGTCTTTCATCTTTCTTCTATTGTCAAATTTGACTTCCTTCATATATTCTTGAATCAACGTACATAGAAATGTAATTTTTACTAGAGGTATTGCCTTAAAACATATTAATTGTAATTACAATACATTTTTCAAACTTTTTCTGTTAAAGATGAGTTTTTCTAGTTTACAATTTAGTCTCAGAAATCAACTTCTGACTTATAACGAAGTGTGTAGACTTTTTTGAGTCAACGTATATTAAATTCAACATTTTTATGAACTCTTTCTTTTTGTGTTGGCTTTGTCTTTCTATTTGATTCAAGATAAATGCAATTTGTTAGGATTTGGATTAGTTCTGCATGGTCTTTCATCTTTCTTCTATTGTGAAATTTGACTTCCTTCATATATTCTTGAATCAACGTACATAGAAATGTAATTTTTACTAGAGGTATTGCCTTAAAACATATTAATTGTA
Source organism: Papaver somniferum (assembly GCF_003573695.1). NCBI lineage: Eukaryota > Viridiplantae > Streptophyta > Magnoliopsida > Ranunculales > Papaveraceae > Papaver > Papaver somniferum. The sequence continues at coordinate 253,857,702 of NC_039364.1, forward strand.
ATTATAATACATTTTTCAAACTTTTTATGTTAAAGATGAGTTTATCTAGTTTACAATTTAGTTTCAGAAATCAATTTCAGACTTATAACGAATTGTGTAGACTTTTTTGAGTAAACATATATAAAATTCAACATGTTTATGAACTCTTTCTTTTTGTGTTGGCTTTGTCTTTCTATTGATTCAAGATAAATGAAATTTGTTAGGATTTGGATTAGTTCTTCTGGGTCTTTCATCCTTCTTCTATTGTGAAATTTGACTTCCTTCATATTTTCTTGAATCAACGTACAAGAAATGCAATTTTTACTAGAGGTATTGCCTTAGAACATATTAATTGTAATTACAATACATTTTTCAAACTTTATCGATTAAAGATGAGTTTATCTAGTTTACAATTTAGTCTTAGAAATCAATTTCTGACTTATAACGAAGTGTGTAGACTTTTTTGAGTTAACGTATATAAAATTCAACATTTTTATGAACTGTTTTCTTTATTGTTGGCTTTGTCTTTCTATTTGATTCCAGATAGATGAAATTTGTTAGGATTTGGATTAGTTCTTCTTGGTCTTTCATCCTTCTTCTATAATGAAATTTGCCTTCCTTCATATTTTCTTGAATCAACGTACATAGAAATGAAATTTTTACTAGACGTATGCTTTAGATTTGTGATTATAATAATTTTTTAAAACTTTTTCTCTTAAAGATGATTTTATCTAGTTTACGATTTAGTCTCAGAAATCAATTTCCGACTTGTAGACTTTTTCGAGTTAACGTATATAAAATTCAACATTTTATGAACTCTTTCATTTGTGTTGGCTTTGTCTTTCTATTTAATTCAAGATAGATGAAATTTGTTAGGATTTGGATTAGTTATGCATGGTCTTTCATCCTTCTTCTATTGTGAAATTTGACTTCCTTCATATTTTCTTGAATCAACGTACATAGAAATGCAATTTTTACTAGACGTAATGCCTTACAACATATTATTTGTGACTACAATACATTTTTCAAACTTTTTCTGTTTAAGATGAGTTTATCTAGTTTACAATTTAGTTTCAGAAATCAATTTCAGACTTATAACGAAGTGTGTAGACTTTTTTGAGTTAACGTATATAAAATTCAACATTTTTATGAACTCTTTTCTTTATTGTTAGCTTTGTCTTTCTATTTGATTCCAGATAGATGAAATTTGTTAGGATTTGGATTAGTTCTGCTTGGTCTTTCCTCCTTCTTCTATTGTGAAATTTGACTTCCTTCATATATTCTTGAATTAACATTCATAGAAATGCAATTTCTACTAGACGTACTGCCTTAGAACATATTAATTATGATTACAATACATTTTTCAAACTTTTTCTGTTAAAGATGAGTTTATCCAGTTTAAAATTTAGTCTCAAAAATCAATTCCCGATTTATAACGAAGGGTGTAGATTTTTTTGAGTTAACGTATAAAAAATCAACATTTTATGAACACTTTATTTTTGTATTGGCTTTTTCTTTCAATTTGATTCAAATAGATGAAATTTGTTAGGATTTGGATTAGTTCTGGCTGGTCTTTCATCCTTCTTCTATTGTGAAATTGGACTTCCTTCATATTTTCTTGAATCAACGTGCATAGAAATGCAATTTTTACTAGACGTAATGCTTTAGAACATATTATTTGTGATTGCAATACAATTTTCAAACTTTTTCTGTTAAAGATGAGTTTATCTAGTTTACAATTTAGTGTCATAAATCAATTTCCGACTTATAACGATGTGTGTAGACTTTTTTGAGTTAACGTATAAAAAAGTCAACATTTTTATGAACACTTTATTTTTGTATTGGCTTTGTCTTTCAATTTGATTCAAATAGATGAAATTTGTTAGGATTTGGATTAGTTCTGGCTGGTCTTTCATCCTTCTTCTATTATGAAATTTGACTTCCTTCATATTTTCTTGAATCAACGTACATAGAAATGCAATTTTTACTAGACGTAATGCTTTAGAACATATTATTTGAGATTGCAATACAATTTTCAAACTTTTTCTGTTAAAGATGAGTTTATCTAGTTTACAATTTAGTCTCAGAAATCGATTTCCGACTTATAACGATGTGTGTAATTTTTTGAGTTAACATATATAAAATTCAACATTTTTATGAACTCTTTCTCTTTGTGTTGGCTTTGTATTTCTATTTGACTCAAGATAGATTAATTTTTTTTTAGGATTTGGATTAGTTCTGCATGGTCTTTCATCTTTCTTCTATTGTGAAATTTAACTTCCTTCATATTTCCTTGAATCAACGTACATAAAAATGCAATTTTTACTAGAGGTATTGCCTTAGAACATATTAATTGTAATTATAATACATTTATCAAACTTTTTCTGTTAAAGATGAGTTTATCTAGTTTACAAGTTAGTCTCAGAAATCAATTTCAGACTTATAACGAAGTGTGTAGACTTTTTTGAGTTAACGTATATAAAATTCAACTTTTTTATGAACTCTTTCTTTTTGTATTGGCTTTGTCTTTCTATTTGAATCAAGATAGATGAAATTCGTTATGATTTGGATTAGTTCTGCATGGTCTTTCATCCTTCTTCTATTGTGAAATTTGACTTCCTTCATATTTTCTTGAATCGACGTACATAGAAATGCAATTTTTGCTAGATGTATTGCCTTAGGACATATAAATTGTAATTGCAATACATTTTTCAAATTTTTTCCGTTAAAAATGAGTTTATCTAGTTTACAATTTAGTCTCAGAAATTAATTTCCGACTTATAACGATGTGTGTAGACTTTTTTAGGTTAACGTATATAAAATTCAACATTTTTATGATCTCTTTCTTTTTGTGTTGGCTTTGTCTTTCTATTTGATTCAAGATAGATGAAATTTGTTAGGATTTGGATTAGTTCTGCTTGGTCTTTCCTCCTTCTTCTATTGTGAAATTTGACTTCCTTCATATATTCTTGAATTAACATTCATAGAAATGCAATTTTTACTAGACGTACTACCTTAAAACATATTAATTGTGATTAAAATATATTTTTCAAACTTTTCCTATCAAAGATGAGTTTATCTAGTTTACAATTTAGTCTCAGAAATCAACTTCCGACTTATAACGAAGTGTGTAGAATTTTTTGAGTTAACGTAAAAAAAATTCAACATTTTTATGAACTCTTTATTTTTGTATTGGCTTTGTCTTTCAATTTGATTCAAATAGATGATACTTGATAGAATTTGGGTTAGTTCTGGCTGGTCTTTCATCCTTCTTCTATTGTGAAATTTGACTTCCTTCATATTTTTTGAATCAACGTACATAGAAACGCAAATTTTACTAGATGTAATGCCTTAGAACATATTATTTGTGACTACAATTTATTTTCAAACTTTTTCTGTTAAAGATGAGTTTATCTAGTGTACAATTTAGTTTCAGAAATCAATTTCAGACTTATAACGAAGTGTGTAGACTTTTTTGAGTTAACGTATATAAAATTCAGCATTTTTATGAACTCTTTCTTTTTATGTTGGATTTGTCTTTCTGTTTGATTCAAGATAGATGAAATTTTTTAGGATTTGGATTAGTTTTGCTTGGTCTTTCATCCTTCTTCTATTGTGAAAATTGACTTCCTTCATATTTTCTTGAATCAACGTACATAGAAATGCAATTTTTACTAGATGTATTGCCTTAGAATAGAACGTGTTGATTGTGACTACAATACATTTTTTAAACTTTTTCAGTTAAAGATGAGTTTATCTAGTTTACAATTTAGTCTCAGAAATCAATTTCCGAATTATAACGAAGTGTGCAGACTTTTTTGAGTTAACGTATATAAAATTAACATATTTATGAACTCTTTCTTTTTGTGTTGGCTTTGTCTTTCTATTTGATTCAAGATAGATGAATTTTGTTAGGATTTGGATTAGTTCTTCTTGGTCTTTCATCATTCTTATATTTTGAAATTTGCCTTCCTCCATATTTTCTTGAATCAACGTACATAGAAATTCAATTTTTACTAGACGTAATGCTTTAGAACATATTATTTTTGATTACAATACATTTTTCAAACTTTTTCTGTTAAAGATGAGATTATCTGGTTTACGATTTAGTCTCAGAAATCAATTTCTGACTTGTAGACTTTTTCGAGTTAACGTATATAAAATTCAAAATTTTATGAACTCTTTTATTTGTGTTGGCTTTGTCTTTCTATTTAATTCAAGATAGATGAAATTTGTTAGGATTTGGATTAGTTATGCATGGTCTTTCATCCTTCTTCTATTGTGAAATTTGACTTCCTTCATATTTTCTTGAATCAACGTACATAGAAATGCAATTTTTACTAGACGTAATGCCTTACAACATATTATTTGTGACTAAAATACATTTTTCAAACTTTTTCTGTTAAAGATAAGTTTATCTAGTTTACAATTTAGTTTCAGAAATCAATTTCAGACATATAACGAAGTGTGTAGACTTTTTTGAGTTAACGTACATAAAATTCATCATTTTTATGAACTCTTTCTTTTTGTGTTGGCTTTGTCTTTCTATTTCATTCAAGATAAATGAAATTTGTTAGGATTTGGATTAGTTCTACATGGTCTTTCATCCTTCTTCTAGTGTGAAGTTTGACTTCCTTCATATTTCTTGAATCAACGTACATAGAAATGCAATTTTTACTAGAGCTATTGCCTTAGAACATATTAATTGTAATTACAATACATTTTTCAAACTTTTTCTGTAAAGATGAGTTTATCTAGTTTACAATTTAGTCTCAGAAATCAACTTCCGACTTATAACGAAGTGTGTAGAACTTTTTGAGTTAACGTATAAAAAATTCAAAAATTTTATGAACTTTTTATTTTTGTATTGGCTTTGTCTTTCAATTTGATTCAAATAGATGAAATCTGTTAGAATTTGGATTAGTTCTGGCTGGTTTTTCATCCTTCTTCTATTGTGAAATTTGACTTCCTTCATATTTTCTCGAATCAACGTACATAGAAATGCAATTTTTACTAGACGTAATGCCTTAGAACATATTATTTGTGATTACAATACATTTGTCAAACTTTTTCTGTTAAAGATGAGTTTATCTAGTTTACAACTTAGTTTCAGAAATCCATTTCGGACTTATGTGTAGACTTTTTTAAGTTAAGGTATATAAACGTACTCTTGATCATGAGTATGGATATTTCGCTTCAGTCCTAATTGATATAAACTTCGCCGAGCTCAACACAGATGCGGTTCATGTAACAATGGGGGGTTCGGACTTCTGGCAGATTTTTGAGATACACAAAAAACCTAAGTTTTGTTCTAAGTGTAAGTTCACTGGTCATTCTTATTCAGAATGTCGTAAGAAACCAAAGAGCAAGGGTAACAACTTACAAATTCGGAATGCTACTCAAGGTCAGAATTTGTTGGTGAATTGAACTAACGCTGGTAACAGTAAGGGTTCTAATGGAGACAAGGTATGGCAGGAAGTAGGGCGTAAAGTAAAAGGTAAGAATGCTCCAGTCATTCCTTTTGTTCCTGAAGTTGCAAAGAGTTCGAATGCTGAAGATGTGTATGGACATCATGGGGGTGTGGACAAATCGTCCCATACTTCTGATGATGTTCAACAAAGGATAGGCACTGAAGAGCTATCTAATGTTGTGCATGAACAACATGGGGATGCAACCATTACGTCCCATACATCTCTAGCAGTTTATTTTTCACACACTGTTGGCTTAAGCGTTGTTGAGTTGCATGTTTTGGAACTTAAGAAAATAATGGAGGAAGAAGCAACAAAACTGCAAAAAGCGCGTGATGATTTGGTGAGGTTTAAACAAATACGGGCATCCAAAAATAGTACAACAAAATCTGGAGTGTTATCTCCGAATAAGTTTGTTGTTTTACAAGATGGAGATTTTTTTTAAAGGAGTCTAAGGAAGTCGAAATTGATGATAGTTCAGTTAAGGAGGTTAACTTGGATTCCAGTTCTGGCAAGGGAGGAGGGTTAAACACGGACTTGGGCTTTGCACAACCCGTGAAAATTCAGTTAACAAAAGAGGAAAATGAAGTTCTTTTTTCTATTAATAAATTTGATATTCAACAAATTTTTTTGAATGACTTATCTTTTAGAAAGGAGTTCATCAAGGAAATTCAAGAGCAATCCAAAAGAACGAAGACTCCAAAGAAGAAAAATAAAGGAAGTGGAAACTCTTAAGAAGGAGCTATTTTCTTAATAGTTTTTTTTAGAGTGAAGTAATTTAGGCTTTCTGTCTTTTTTCTTCTCTTTTCTAGTTATTATTCTCTAGCTTTTTGTGGCTTTTCTTTGGTTATTTATTTTACCCCTTTGGTTTATGGGGGTGGGGAGGCCTTATGCCTCCTGCTTGTAATTCTTGTAATTACGTTTTTTTGCTTAATAAACTTTTGGACTTAGCAAAAAAAAATGAAATTTGACTTCCTTCATATTTTCTTGAATCAAAGTACAAAGAAATGCAATTTTTACTAGAACATATTATTTGTGACTACAATACATTTTTCAAACTTTTTCTGTTAAAGATGAGTTTATCTAGTTTAAAATTTAGTTTCAGAAATCAATTTCGGACTTATGTGTAGACTTTTTTAAGTTAAGGTATATAAAATTCAACATTTTTATGAACTTTTTCTTTTTGTGTTGGCTTTGTCTTTCTATTTGATTCAAGATAGATGGAAATTTTTAGGATTTGGATTAGTTCTTCTTGGTCTTTCATCCTTCTTCTATTGTGAAATTTGACTTCCTTCATATTTTCTTGAATCAACGTACATAGAAATGCAATTTTTACTAGACGTAATACCTTAGAACATATTATTTGTGACTACAATACATTTTTCAAACTTTTTCTGTTAAAGATGAGTTTATCGAGTTTAAAATTTAGTTTCAGATATCAATTTCAGACTTATTGCAGACTTTTTTGAGTTAAGGTATATAAAATTTAACATTTTTATGAACTTTTTCTTTTTGTGTTGGCTTTGTCTTTCTATTTGATTCAAGATAGATGGAATTTGTTAGGATTTGGATTAGTTCTTCTTGGTCTTTCATCCTTCTTCTATTGTGAAATTTGACTTCCTTCATATTTTCTTGAATCAACGTACATAGAAATGCAATTTTTACTAGACGTAATGCTTTAGAACATATTATTTGTGATTACAATACATTTTTCAAACCTTTTTCTGTTAAAGATGAGTTTATCTAGTTTAAAATTTAGTCTCAGAAATCAACTTCCGACTTATAACGAAGTGTGCAGACTTTTTTGAGTTAACGTATAAAAAATTCAATATTTTTATGAACTCTTTATTTTTGTATTGGCTTTGTCTTTCTATTTGATTCAAGATATATGAAATTTGTTAGGATTTGGATTAGTTCTTCTTGGTCTTTCATCCTTCTTCTATTGTGAAATTTGCCTTCCTTCATATTTTCTTGAATCAACGTACATAGAAATGCAATTTTTACTAGACGTAATGCTTTAGAACATATTATTTGTGATTACAATACAATTTTCAAACTTTTTCTGTTAAAGATGAGTTTATCTAGTTTACGATTTAGTCTCAGAAATCAATTTCCGACTTATAACAAAGTGTGTAGACTTTTTTGAGTTAACATTTATAAAATTCAAAATTTTTATGAACTCTTTCTTTTTTTGTTGGCTTTTTCTTTTTATTTGATTCAAGATAGATGAAATTTTTTAGGATTTGGATTAGTTCTGCATGGTCTTTCATCCTTCTTCTATTGTGAAATTTGACTTTCTTCATATTTTCTTGAATCAACGTACATAGAAATACAATTTTTACTAGACGTAATGCCTTAGAACATATTCTTTGTGATTACAATACATTTTTGAAACTTTTTCTGTTAAAGGTGAGTTTATCTAGTTTACAATTTAGTTTCAGAAAACAATTTCAGACATATAACGAAGTGTGTAGACTTTTTTGAGTTAACGTATATAAAATTCAACATTTTTATGATCTCTTTCTTTTTGTGTTAGCTTTGTCTTTCTATTTGATTCAAGATAGATGAAATTTGTAAGGATTTGGATTAGTTCTGCATGGTCTTTCATCCTTCTTCTAGTGGGAAATTTGACTTCCTTCATATTTTTTTGAATCAACGTGTCTAAGAAAAACTCTTTTTTGGAAGGCACGTCAGTTGTGGTTTTGGAAGGAATATTCGTAAATCCTAATATGGCAGGAAACGAGTTTATTTTTAAATCTAGAAATTCAGTGTCAGTCAACAAGTCTGAAAATATGTCTGTGTCTAAGCAAGCTCAGGCCAAGCTAGTGGATAGACAGTCCATGTACAACAAGGATTTGGAGTTTGCTGATCGTACAGATTTGTCTGTATCCAAGCAAACAACAGCAACTCATATTCAGGCCATGGATGATTTGGATACTTCTTCAAAGCCTGAATCTATGACCAAGAGTAAGTCCAAGCAAACTGATCTTCAGGCCGTGACTATACCAGGGTCTACCTCACTTTTGAATTCTACTTCTGCTTCTGCTTCTGCTTCTAATTCTAAACCAGGGTCATCTAAAGAGGATTGGAAAACAGTAAAGAGTAAGAGCTCTCCAAACAAAGGTACTCCTTTTAAATTTAAATCTTTTGAAACTACATTTGTGGATGAGATTTTTCAAACAGAATTAGTGGTAAATAACAAGTATGGTGCCCTAGAATTTGAGTTAGGCCTTGCTAATGATTCTAGTGAGGTTTTGGTGGAGGAGGAACAAGATGATTCTAGTGACTCAGACAATAGTATGGGTTCGAAAGATTGGGGTGAAGTTGATGCAGATATTCTAGCCAGGAAGCAAGCTAGAAAAGTGGCCAAGCAAGCTTCCAAGATCATGTCTATGAATTCAAAGTATAGTGAGGACAGTCCAAGCCGTGAGCATAACAAGGATATTCAAGTAGGGTTGGAGGCAAATGTTTTTGATATGGGTAATATTTTGTCTATGGAGGAATTAGAGGAAGCAAGTATTATTCAGATTGATGAAGTGCGTGCTAAATTCATTAGAGATCCAGCTTTAGACAAGATTATTTCAAGGAAAAAAAGGAGAAAATGGATAGAATGTCAACTAAGAAGAAAGCTCAATCTCCTATTAAGCTTGTTCCAGGTGGTAATTATGCTTCAGAGGAAAATGAAGAGGATTATGGCTATGATGATTATGAAGATGAATACAAGGAGCCCTATGATTTGACTCAAATAATTGATGATCTCATTCCCAAGAAGAAGAATTTTAGAGTTGGAAGACGAAAACGTTTTTAATTTCCTAGTTCTCTTCTTTATGCTAATTTTTAATGTTTAGGAGCTTATTTTATGAGTTTTTAGAGTTTTTTTCCCCTTTGGTTTATGGGGGTGGGGAGGTCTAGAACCTCCCATTTTATAATTCTTGTAATTACGTTTTTTTACTTTAATAAACTATTTTGACCTAGCAAAAAAAAAAAAAAATTGCTTTAGGACATATTAATTATACTTGCAATACATTTTTCAAACTTTTTCTGTTAAAAATGAGTTTATCTAGGTTACAATTTAGTCTCAGAAATCAATTTCCGACTTACAACGAAGTGTGTAGACTTTTTTAGGTTAACGTATATAAAATTAAACATTTTTCTGATCTATTTCTTATTGTGTTGGCTTTGTCTTTCTATTTGATTCAAGATAGATGAAAGTTGTTAGGATTTGGATTAGTTATGCTTGGTCTTTCGTCCTTCTTCTATGGTGAAATTTGACTTCTTTCATATATTCTTGAATCAACATTCATAGAAATGCAATTTTTACTAGACGTACTGCCTTAGAACATATTAATTGTGATTACAATATATTTTTCAAACTTTTTCTGTTAAAGATGAGTTTATCTAGTTCACAATTTAGTCTCAGAAATCAACCTCCGACTTATAACGAAGTGTGTAGAATTTTTTGAGTTAACGTATAAAAAATTCAACATTTTTATGAACTCTTTATTTTTGTATTGGCTTTGTCTTTCGATTTGATTCAAATAGATGAAATTAGTTAGAATTTGGGTTAGTTCTGGCTGGTCTTTCATCCTTCTTCTATTGTGAATTTTGACTTCCTTCATTTTTTCTTGAATCAACATACATAGAAATGCAATTTTACTCGACGTAATGCCTTTGAACATATTATTTGTGATTACAATACATTTTTCAAACTTTTTCTGTTAAAGATGAGTTTATCTAGTTTACAATTTAGTGTCAGAAATCAATTTCAGACCTATAACTAAGTGTGTAGACTTTTTTGAGTTGACGTATATAAAATTAAACATTTTTATGAACTCTTTCTTTTTGTGTTGGCTTTGTCTTTCTATTTGATTCAAGATAGATGAAATTTGTTAGGATTTGGATTAGTTCTGCATGGTCATTCATCCTTCTTCTATTGTGAATTTTGACTTCCTTCATATTTTCTTGAATCAACGTACATAGAAATGCAATTTTTACTAGACGTAATGCCTTAGAACATATTATTTGTGACTACAATACATTTTTCAAACTTTTTCTGTTAAAGATGAGTTTATCGAGTTTAAAATTTAGTTTCAGATATCAATTTCAGACTTATTGTAGACTTTTTTGAGTTAAGGTATATAAAATTTAACATTTTTATGAACTTTTTCTTTTTGTGTTGGCTTTGTCTTTCTATTTGATTCAAGATAGATGGAATTTGTTAGGATTTGGATTAGTTCTTCTTGGTATTTCATCCTTCTTCTATTGTGAAATTTGACTTCCTTCATATTTTCTTGAATCAACGTACATAGAAATGCAATTTTTACTAGACGTAATGCTTTAGAACATATTATTTGTGATTACAATACATTTTTCAAACCTTTTTCTGTTAAAGATGAGTTTATCTAGTTTACAATTTAGTCTCAGAAATCAACTTCCGACTTATAACGAAGTGTGCAGACTTTTTTGAGTTAACGTATAAAAAATTCAATATTTTTATGAACTCTTTATTTTTGTATTGGCTTTGTCTTTCTATTTGATTCAAGATATATGAAATTTGTTAGGATTTGGATTAGTTGTTCTTGGTCTTTCATCCTTCTTCTATTGTGAAATTTGCCTTCCTTCATATTTTCTTGAATCAACGTACATAGAAATGCAATTTTTACTAGACGTAATGCTTTAGAACATATTAATTGTGATTACAATATATTTTTCAAACTTTTTCTGTTAAAGATGAGTTTATCTAGTTCACAATTTAGTCTCAGAAATCAACCTCCGACTTATAACGAAGTGTGTAGAATTTTTTGAGTTAACGTATAAAAAATTCAACATTTTTATGAACTCTTTATTTTTGTATTGGCTTTGTCTTTCGATTTGATTCAAATAGATGAAATTAGTTAGAATTTGGGTTAGTTCTGGCTGGTCTTTCATCCTTCTTCTATTGTGAATTTTGACTTCCTTCATTTTTTCTTGAATCAACATACATAGAAATGCAATTTTACTCGACGTAATGCCTTCGAATATATTATTTGTGATTACAATACATTTTTCAAACTTTTTCTGTTAAAGATGAGTTTATCTAGTTTACAATTTAGTGTCAGAAATCAATTTCAGACCTATAACTAAGTGTGTAGACTTTTTTGAGTTGACGTATATAAAATTAAACATTTTTATGAACTCTTTCTTTTTGTGTTGGCTTTGTCTTTCTATTTGATTCAAGATAGATGAAATTTGTTAGGATTTGGATTAGTTCAGCATGGTCATTCATCCTTCTTCTATTGTGAATTTTGACTTCCTTCATTTTTTTCTTGAATCAACATACATAGAAATGCAATTTTTACTCGACGTAATGCCTTCGAACATATTATTTGTGATTACAATACATTTTTCAAACTTTTTCTGTTAAAGATGAGTTTATCTAGTTTACAATTTAGTGTCAGAAATCAATTTCAGACTTATAACGAAGTGTGTAGACTTTTTTGAGTTAACGTATATTAAATTCAACATTTTTATGAACGCTTTCTTTTTGTGTTGACTTTGTCTTTCTATTTGATTCAAGATAGATGAAATTTGTTTTGATTTGGATTAGTTCTTCTTGTTCTTTCATCCTTCTTCTATTGTGAAATTTTCCTTCCTTCATATTTTCTTGAATAAACGTAAATAGAAATGCAATTTTAACTAGACGTAGTGCTTTAGAACATATTGTTTTTGATTACAATACATTTTTCAAACTTTTTCTGTTAAAGATGAGTTTATTTAGTTTACAGTTTAGTGTCAGAAATCAATTTCAGACTTATAACGAAGTGTGTAGACTTTTTTGAGTTAACGTATATAAAATTCAACATTTTTATGAACTCTTTCTTTTTGTGTTGGCTTTGTATTTCTATTTGATTCAAGATAGAAGAAATTTGTTTGGATTTGGATTAGTCCTTCTCGTTCTTTCATCCTTCTTCTATTGTGAAATTTTCCTTCCTTCATAATTTCATGAATCAACGTACATAGAAATGCAATTTTTACTAGACGTAATGCTTTAGAACATATTATTTGTGATTACAATACATTTTTCAAACTTTTTCTGTCAAAGATGAGTTTATCTAGTTTACGATTTAGTCTCAGAAATCAATTTCCGACTTATAACGAAGTGTGAAGACTATTTTTAGTTAACGTATGTAAAATTCAAAATTTTTATGAACTTTTTTTTTTGTGTTGGCTTTGTTTTTCTATTTGATTCAAGATAGATGAAATTTGTTAGGATTTGGATTAGTTCTGCATGGTCATTCATCCTTCTTCTATTGTGAATTTTGACTTCCTTCATTTTTTCTTGAATCAACATACATAGAAATGCAATTTTTACTAGACGTACTGCCTTAGAACATAATAATTGTGAATACAATACATTTTTCAAACTTTTTCTGTTAAAGATGACTTTATCTAGTTTACAATTTAGTCTCAGAAATCAACTTCCGGTTTATAACGAAGTGTGTAGACTTTTCTGAGTTAACGTATAAAAAATTCAATATTTTTATTAACTCTTTATTTTTGTATTGGATTTGTCTTTCAATTTGATTCAAATAGATGAAATTTGGATTAGTTCTGGCTGGTCTTTCATCCTTCTTCTGTTGTGAAATTTGACTTCCTTCATATTTTCTTGAATCAACGTACATAGAAATGCAATTTTTACTAGACGTAATGCCTTCGAACATATTATTTGTGATTACAATAAATTTTTCAGACTTATTATGTTAAAGATGAGTTTATCTAGTTTATAATCTAGTGTCAGAAATGAATTTCAGACTTATAACGAAGTGTGTAGACTTTTTTGAGTTAACGTATATAAAATTCAACGATTTTATGAACTCTTTCTTTTTGTGTTGGCTTTGTATTTCTATTTGATTCAAGATAGATGAAATTTGTTTGGATTTGGATTAGTTCTTCTTGTTCTTTCATCCTTCTTCTATTGTGAAATTTTCCTTCCTTCATATTTTCTTGAATTAACGTAAATAGAGGAAAACATGAGAGGAAAGAGAAACTCTGGCGAAAACACTAGGGTTTAGATTTTTTTCACGTAGGTTTCATAGTTCATTACGGATTCAATATCTGGTTTAGTGAAGAGTGCTGGTGGTTTGGAGCAAACTCTTCAGCTAGAGAATGATTTAGCGAATACTGAAGCCAATCTTTATGCAGCGTCTGAAGCTTTTGAGAAGGCTAAGAAGGCGTTAGCATTGCAAAAGAGTTCGGTTATTGGGTTGTCAATGGTTGAAATTGCAACCTCATCTAAGTCACCTAAGAGTGGTGAATTGGCAAGAACTAATCACTCTAGTGACAGGAATGAGGCGAGCTCTTCTTTTACGCCGGTTGAGGCTGGTAATAAGTCTTTGCAAGACATGGTGGTTGATAATATTGAGGATATCTCAAGCTACAGAGCTGTTGCTGAAACTTCTATCGTGGTTTCTCCTAATAAGTTCAATGTTTTGAATGATGAGTTGGGTGTGGATAATGATGATGTTGAACACTTTTCTGGAGGGGGTTCGGATGCGGCAGAAAACACTTCTGGAGGTAGTTCGGATGAAGAGTTGACGCCTGAGAAAGCTTCATCAGGTGTTAAGGGTGTTAAGTGGGCGGAAATACCAGTGGATATGCCAAAGAAAAGTAGGAAACCAAGCCGGGTTTTGATTACAAGTTCTAGTTCTTCTCAACAACGTTTTAATGATTCCAAATCAGAGATTCTGAAGTGAATGCTTTGGGAAACCGAGTTAGGAAGGGTGTCTCACCTGTTTTACAAAGTAGGATTCCTAGCAAGATTCCACAAGCTATTCATAACAAAAATAAGAGTGTTTCCTGATGAGAGTTCTATATTGGAATATTAATGGGGTGGCGAAGGTGGAAGCGGGTAGTAAGTTACGTAAATTGGTGCATGAATACAAACCGGTAGTACTTTGTATTGCTGAGCCTAAGATTCGTTGCACTGACAATGTAATGACAAGGTTGAATTTGGCTGGTTATAATAAAAAGGTAATTCATAATTCTACTTATAGTTCTTTGGGTAATTTGTGGATTCTTTGGGATGATTGTATTGAGGAGCCGGTGGTGATTAATATGTCTAGACAAGCCATTACGGTTAAAACTGGGGGAGTTCTTATCTCTTTTGTTCATGCTAGTTATATTCAAGTTTTACGTAGGAGGCTTTGGAGTCAACTTGAAGCGGTTGATGTAACTACTCCTTGGTTGGTTATGGGTGATTTCAATTGTGTTCTTCGTCAAGATGAAAAGAAATGCGGTAGGACAACTCGTCTCTCTTGTATTAATGAGTTTTCTGATTGGATGGAGGATAATAACTTGTTTGAAGCAGATTCGTTGGGGTCTAAGTTTACTTGGACCAATGGTCAGACTGGTGTTGGTAGAATTATTAGTAAGTTGGATCGTGCTATTATTAATGAACCTTGGCTGTCTAAGTTTTCGAATTGGCGGTGTAAAGCTCTTCCTAGGGAAGTTTCTGACCATTCGACTCTTATTGGTTTTCCTTTTTGTGATCCTAGGCCTAGACGTGCTCCTTTTCGTATACAGAAGATGTGGTTTTCTCATCCGGATTTTTTGAAGATGGTAGAGTTACCTTGGATGGCGCCGGTGTATGGTAATCATGGTTTTATCTTTCCTTTCAAATTGAAGCGGTTGAAGGAGGCAATTAAGTTATGGAATCAAACGGTTTTTGGTAATGTCAATGCTAGACTAAAGCAAGCAACGCTTAAGTTTGAGGTAGCTAGTAGAAATTCTGATGAAGATCCGTTTGATGTTTCAAAACTTAATAATATGAAGGATGCTCTTGTTGAGGTTCAAGATATTCAAAGGCAGCAGCATATAATGTTAAAGCAAAAATCTAGAAATCAGTGGTTGTTGGAGGGTTCTAGTAACACTTCTTTCTTTCACAACTCTATTAAAATTCGTAGAAGTGCTAATACAATCTCGGAGCTTGTTGCTGAAGATGGGATTTCTATTACTGATCCGGTTCATCTTAGTGCTCATGTGTTTTCTTATTATCAGGCTAAATTCAATGGTGAGGATGGTCAGGTAAGTGAAACTCTTTTTGATTATGATCATGATTCTATTACTGTGGAAGAGTCGCATATGTTGGATGCTATTCCTACTTGTGATGAGATTAAACAGGCGGTTTTTGATTTGGGAGCTGATAGTGCGCCAGGTCCAGATGGTTTCTCGGGGTGTTTTTATAGACATTGTTGGGAGATTATTCAAAGGGATCTGATTTTAGCGGTTGCTTATTGCTGGACTTCTAAAACCGTTCCTAATGGGGTTAATTCTAGTCTTATTCTTTTGCTTGCAAAGGTTAGGGGAGCTGCTAGTTTGAAGAACTTTAGGACGATTGGTTTAAGTAATTTCTTTTTTAAGATTTTTACTAAAATCTTGGCTACTAGGCTTGGTAGGGTGTTGGGAAAGTTGGTGTCTGAAGAGAAAGTGGCTTTCATGAAGGGAAGGAATATCCATGAGAATATTAGTTTAGCTTCTGAGATGGTGAATGAATTGCACATCAAAAGGAAGGACGGTAATTTGGGTTTGAAACTTGATATCTCTCAGGCTTTTGACACGGTGAGCTGGACTTTTGTTCTTGAGGTTTTTAGAAGGTATGGGTTTTCTGAAGATTGGTGCTCTTGGATTTGGAAAATTCTGGATTCGGCGCGTATTTCTATTCTTCTTAATGGTAGTCCGGAGGGTTATTTCAAGATTAATAGGGGTTTACGGCAGGGGGATCCTCTATCTCCTCTTATTTTTGTTTTGATTGAGGATGTGCTTAGCCGCAACATCACTAAACTCTTTCAGAATAAGGATATGTCTTATATGGTAAAACGTAAGGGTATTGCTCCTACTCATTTATTTTTTGCTGATGATATTATGATTTTTTGCAAGGGAAATATGAAGAGTGTAAAGAATCTGGTGAAACTTTTGGAGAATTACCAACAGGCTTCAGGTCAGAGGGTTTGTAGGGAGAAGAGCAAGATCTACTTCGGTGGTGGGACTTTGAGTAGGCGCCAGACCATTGCAACTTTCTTAGGTATGTCAATTTCTAACTTTCCTGATAGATATTTGGGAGTTAAGGTGATGCCTGGGATGGTTAAGTATAGTCACATCAGCAACGTTGTTGATAAGTTGAGGGATCAACTTTCGGTTCTCAAAGGTAAGATGTTATCTTTTCAAGATAGGGTGGTGCTTGTTAAGAATGTTCTTTCGAGTTATTCTATTCATAACATGGCTGTGTACAAAATGGCCGGTAAAATTCACTCTTCAATGTGAGCGTGTGATTCGTAAATTTCTGTGGTCGGGTGATTCTAATATTTCTAGAGCTTTTGTGGTTGGTTTTGATAAGATTTGTAGTCCTTAAAAGGAAGGTGGTCTTGGGATCACTAGCCTAAGGACTATGAATAAAGCTTTGCTGATGAAATTGTGGTGGGCTATAAAATCTTCTCGTAAGAGGTGGGCGAGGTTTTTGGAAGCCAAATTCACTTGTAGGGATGGTCGTATTAAGATGGAAGGGGTGAAATCTTCTATTCTTCCTGGTCTTCGTTGGGTTCATAAGGAGATGGTGGACAACACGAAGTGTTTTATTGGTGACGGTAGGGATACTTCTTTATTCTTTGATATATGGTATGGAAATACAACCTTAGCTAGTGTTTTAAATCGCACGGATTTAGATAGATCAGCTCGTGTTTGTGATATTATTGTGCAAGGTGATTGGCAGATTCAAGGAGTTCATTCACAACTCCTTTTAAGTGCTGGTGTGGTGCAACAGGATTTACCAAAAATTCATATGGGAGTGGATAGGCGTTTTTGGATGCCTGATTTACAAGGTAAATTTTCCGTCAAGTCATCTATGGAATTGATTAGGAAGAAATATCCTATTTTGAGGGAGGCGGGGTTGTTATGGAAGAGGGTAGTGCATCCTTCATTAGCGGCTCAGAACTGGAAGTTTATTCGTGGTGCGTGTGCTACTCTTGATAAGGTATGTAGCAGATTTAAAATTCAACTTGCATCTAAATGTAGTGTGTGTCAGATTGAGGAGGAGTCTCTCCAACATATTCTTTGGAGCTGTAATTTTGCGCGTCAAGCTTGGGAGTGGATTGAAGGTATTTTCAAAATTAAACCTAATTATGATATTATTACTTCTTACCAAAAGGCAAAAAATCATAGTGGTATTGTTAAGGATTTGTGGTTGGTAGTGAATTTGGTTGTGCGTTCAGAATTATGGTTCACTAGGAACAAAAAAGTGTATGAAAAGAAGAACCCTTGTTGGTCTTTATTTCAAAAGCGTGTTTTTAGTTTGATGCAAGATTATTCAGTTCGTATGAAGAGTTATATGCATAATTCTATGGATGACTTGAGAATTCTGGAGTTTTTTAGGGTTCGGGATAGAAAGGTGAAGTTTACTGATCCCAAGGAGTGTTTTTGGTTTCCTCCTAATGATAATGAATTTCTTTTGTGCACGGATGGCGCCTCAAGAGGTAATCCAGGGGTGGCGGGAGCTGGTGTTGTTGCAAGGAATGCAAATTGTGAAGTGGTAGGTGCAATGTGTATTGGTTTGGGAGTTACTTCTAATTATTTGGCTGAATTGTATGGTATTATTGTGGGTATGGAGTGGGCAGTTCAGTGGGGATATGCTTGCATTGTTATTAGATCAGATTCTACAAGTGTTTTGAATGATGAATTGGGTGTGGATAATGATGAAGTTGGACACTTTTCTGGAGGGGGTTCGGATGAGGCAGAAAACACTTCTGGAGGTAGTTCGGATGAAGAGTTGACGCCTGAAAAAGCTTCATCAGGTGTTAAGGGTGTTAAATGGGCGGAAATTCCAGTGGATATGCCAAAGAAAAGTAGACAACCAAGCCGGGTTTTGATTACACGTTCTAGTTCTTCTCAACAACGTTTTAATGATTCCAAATCAGATTCGGATTCTGAAGTGAATACTTTGGGAAACCGAGTTAGGAAGGGTGTCTCTCCTGTTTTACAAAGTAGGATTCCTAGCAAGATTCCACAAGCTAATCATAATAAAAAAAAGAGTGTTTCCTGATGAGAGTTCTATATTGGAATATTAATGGGGTGGCGAAGGTGGAAGCGGGTAGTAAGTTGCGTAAATTGGTGCATGAATACAAACCGGTAGTACTTTGTATTGCTGAGCCTAAGATTCGTTGCACTGAGAAGGTAATGAGAAGGTTAAATTTGGCTGGCTATAATAAAAAGGTAATTCATAATTCTACTTCTAGTTCTTTGGGTAATTTGTGGATTCTTTGGGATGATTGTATTGAGGAGCCGGTGGTGATTAATGTGTCTAAACAAGCCATTACGGTTAAAACTGAGGGGGTTCTTATCTCTTTTGTTCATGCTAGTTATATTCAAGTTTTTCGTAGGAGGCTTTGGAGTCAACTTGAAGCGGTTGATGTAACTACTCCTTGGTTGGTTATGGGTGATTTCAATTGTGTTCTTCGTCAAGATGAAAAGAAAGGGGGTAGGGCAACTCGTCTCTCTTGTATTAATGAGTTTTCTGATTGGATGGAGGATTTGAAGCTGATTCTTTGGGGTCTAAGTTTACTTGGACCAATGGTCAGATTGGTGTTGGTAGAATTATTAGTAAGTTGGATCGTGCTATTATTAATGAACCTTGGCTGTCTAAGTTTTCGAATTGGCGGTGTAAAGCTCTTCCGAGGGAAGTTTCTGATCATTCGACTCTTATTGGTTTTCCTTTTTGTGATCCTAGGCCTAGACGTGCTCCTTTTCGTATACAGAAGATGTGGTTTTCTCATCCGGATTTTTTGAAGATGGTGGAGTTATCTTGGATGGCGCCGGTTTATGGTAATCATGGTTTTATTTTTCCTTTCAAATTGAAGCGGTTGAAGGAGGCAATTAAGTTATGGAATCAAATGGTTTTTGGTAATGTCAATGCGAGGCTAAAGCAAGCAACGCTTAAGTTTGAGGTAGCTAGTAGAAATTCAGATGAAGATCCCTTTGATGTTTCAAAACTTAATAATATGAAGGATGCTCTTGTTGAGGTTCAAGATATTCAAAGGCAGCAGCATATAATGTTAAAGCAAAAATCTAGAAATCAGTGGTTGTTGGAGGGTTCTAGTAACACTTCTTTCTTTCACAACTCTATTAAAATTCGTAGAAGTGCTAATACAATCTCGGAGCTTGTTGCTGAAGATGGGAGTACTATTACTGATCCGGTTCATCTTAGTGATCATGTGGTTTCTTACTATCAGGCTAAATTCAATGGTGAGGATGGTCAGGTAAGTGACTCTCTTTTTGATTATGATCATGTTTCTATTTATGTGGAAGAGTCGCATATGTTGGATGCTATTCCTACTTGTGATGAGATTAAACAGGCGGTTTTTGATTTGGGAGCTGATAGTGCGCCAGGTCCAGATGGTTTCTCGGGGTGTTTTTATAGACATTGTTGGGAGATTATTCAAAAGGATCTGATTTTAGCGGTTACTTATTGCTGGTCCTCTAAAACCATTCCTAATGGGGTTAATTCTAGTCTTATTCTTTTGCTTGCAAAGGTTAGGGGAGCTGCTAGGTTGAAGAACTTTAGGCCGATTGGTTTAAGTAATTTCTTTTTTAAGATTTTTACTAAAATCTTGGCTACTAGGCTTGGTACGGTGTTGGGAAAATTGGTGTCTGAAGAGCAAGTAGCTTTCATGAAGGGTAGGAATATACATGAGAATATTAGTTTAGCTTCTGAGATGGTGAATGAATTGCACATCAAAAGGAAGGATGGTAATTTGGGTTTGAAGCTTGATATTTCTCAGGCTTTTGATACGGTGAGCTGGTCTTTTGTTCTTGAGGTTTTTAGAAGGTATGGTTTTTCTGAAGATTGGTGCTCTTGGATTTGGAAAATTCTGGATTCGGCGCGTATTTCTATTCTTCTTAATGGTAGTCCGGAGGGTTATTTCAAGATTAATAGGGGATTACGGCAGGGGGATCCTCTATCTCCTCTGATTTTTGTTTTGATTGAGGATGTGCTTAGCCGCAACATCTCTAAACTCTTTCAGAATAAGGATATGGCTTATATGGTAAAACGTAAGGGTATTGCTCCTACTCATTTATTTTTTGCTGATGATATTATGATTTTTTGCAAGGGAAATATGAAGAGTGTGAAGAATCTGGTGAAACTTTTGGAGAATTACCAACAAGCTTCTGGTCAGAGGGTTTGTAGGGAGAAGAGCAAGATCTACTTTGGTGGTGGGACTTTGAGTAGGCGGCAGACCATTGCTTCTTTCTTAGGTATGGCAATTTCTAACTTTCCTGATAGATATTTGGGAGTTAAGGTGATGCCGGGGATGGTTAAGTATAGTCACATCAGCAACGTTGTTGATAAGTTGAGGGATCAACTTTCGGTTCTGAAAGGTAAGATGTTATCTTTTCAGGATAGGGTTGTGCTTGTTAAGAATGTTCTTTCGAGTTATTCTATTCATAACATGGCTGTGTACAAATGGCCGGTAAAATTCACACTTCAGTGTGAGCGTGTGATTCGTAATTTTCTGTGGTCGGGTGATTCTAATCTTTCTAGAGCTTTTGTAGTTGGTTTTGATAAGATTTGTAGTCCTTTAAAGGAAGGTGGTCTTGGGATCACTAGCCTAAGGACTATGAATAAAGCTTTGCTGATGAAATTGTGGTGGGCTATAAAATCTTCTCGTAAGAGGTGGGCAAGGTTTTTGGAAGCCAAATTCACTTGTAGGGATGGTCGTATTAAGATGGCAGGGGTGAAATCTTCTATTCTTCCAGGTCTTCGTTGGGTTCATAAGGAGATGGTGAACAACACGAAATGTTTTATTGGTGACGGTAGGGATACTTCTTTATTCTTTGATATATGGTATGGAAATACAACCTTAGCTAGTGTTTTAAATCGCATGGATTTAGACAGATCAGCTCGTGTGAGTGATATTATTGTGCAAGGTGATTGGCAGATTCATGGAGTTCATTCACAACTCCTTTTAGGTGCTGGTGTGTTGCAACAGGATTTACCAAAAATTCATATGGGAGTGGATAGGCGTTTTTGGATGCCTGATTTACAAGGTAAATTTTCTGTCAAGTCAGCTAGGGAATTGATTAGGAAGAAATATCCTATTTTGAAGGAGGCGGGG